>NC_087220.1:37239020-37260684 GCF_015104395.2 Macrobrachium nipponense | reverse complement strand
TTGGGTCTCGTACCTGTACCATGACAACACAGATTTGAGTTCCTGGATTTGTGAAGTATGCAACTGGTATTTCCGATAAAAGCTATATAAAGTTGTATGTCATTATGAAGATCTTGGATAATTTTTTTTTTTATCATGGGCATCCTAAATACACACGCATCTTGCTTTTTTTCTTTTAAATTGGTGTTGGCCTACATAAGCGATCCGACAGAAACCGCATTAATTGAAATAAAGCATAGACTTATGCACCGAATTCCGATGTTATGGCATTAATTTATAGTAATCCTGTATGGCAAATGTTAATATCATTGAGAGATTAGGTCTACTCGACAATTTCGTATATTTTTAGGTAATGACAGGGCATGGGCCTACACGTCAATTTCTTATTGTAAATAGTTTTCTACCTCTGTTGGAAATAAAGTAGCTTTTAATCAATATAGCAGTTAGAACTCCACGATAAATAATGTATATGAATAAAGTGGAATGTACACGTATACGCATGAGGACATACACATATATTCGTGGATGGCCATAGTAACTGTAATGCCACTTATACCATAGAGAATAAAAGTAAAACTTGTGGGCACATAGCCGATAGTACACACAGGACTGTCTCAGCGTTACACGTAACTATCAAACTGCTCTCAGTGAACTATATTGAAAATATATTTACCAAAGGGATAACAAATTATATTACTGCGATGAGTAACTATAAGGCTTCTGTAGCATTTTATGAAAATGAAGGCTATCGTAGGAAGGCATCATAAGATACTTAACGAAATCAGAAAAGTAAGTGATAGCTGAAAAGTTATGTATGAGATGCTCCAACCCAGTCCTCGAGTAGCCCACTCGGTTTTGGGGGCAACCTTGTATATTACCCTATTGACAAAATGGTACATAAGAGTCAGGCTCTCTCTCTCTCTCTCTCTCTCTCTCTCTCTCTCTCTCTCTCTGTAGACTATATTCTTCAAGAGCGTGACTAAATTTCAGTCAACAAGGGTAGGCAGGTAATTCTTTACACCAGTATTTTATGAATAGATCTATGTTTATTCTGCAATGTTAGGAACCATACGAAAAAATTTCAGACACCAGAAGCGCCATAACAGCAGCGACAAAAACAAGAATAACCACAATAGATCCACAATGAAACGGCTGAATATCAGATAGGCCTATAATCCAAACGTTAAAAGTTGCTTAACCGACAAAAAGACATAGGACCATATAGGTCTACATAATTTATGATCCTGTTGTATCGAAAAGAGATAATGTCCTCAAGAAAACCTCAACAATTTATATCCAATATGACTTGTGTACCCTTTGTTAAATTGCAGCCATTGCTTGTCATCCCTCCGAATGTGTAGACGATTCCAATGAAATCAATTTTAAGACTATTAAAATGTAGTAAAATTTCCTGAAATCGATATGAAATACCAGTCTGTATAGCTCTGAGAAAGCCTTTGTGTTTATATTTAGAATGGTAAACACGCTTGCCAACATCAGGCAGTAATTATCATTGTCCAGTTACTCAAATGCACCGATTCGAACACAGCCATTCCCTGTGTCGCATCCATATTCAGGTAAACATCATCTACAAAACAAAACATTGTGGCAACGCCGAACACTTCTGACTTCATTCATTTTTTTTTTTTTAGGTAGATGTGTTTTATGATTTTATTTCAATGGTGTTAAGAACTTATATTTTGGTGTTGGTAAATATTAGGCTAAGATGTCTGACAAAGATGAAATAAAGAGGAGGCAGGAGGGTTTTAATTCTGTGATAATTAACTCGTCAGAAAAGGATGTATCAATAGTATTTCTTCTATGAGAGACTCCTTAAAGGAATATTTACAGAAAATCCAGGAATTGGATAATGAAATATTGGATCTAATGGATCCTACAGGACAGCCTGACCAAATTATGACTCAAACAGAAAAATGCCTGAAGGTAGGTACTGAAATTCATAGATTAAACTCCTCCGTCAAAACTTTTGATGATGATGCATTGGAAAGGAATTCATTCTGGGAACTTTCTAAAGTATCATTACACCAACGACTGATTTAGAGAATATACATTAGGTTTCCTATTTGAAGGGCATATTGGAAGGTGATGCTTTGGAACTGATATCGGGTTTAAAATTAGAAGGTGATAGATATTTGCAAGTAGTGAACTTGTTAAAAGAAACCGATGGCAGCAAAGACAAGTTAAAGTTGTGTTTAGTTACAAAAACTTCCAAACTGAAAGTCCTAATGCAGATCCAGAATCGCTACAAAGATTCAGAGCGCAACTTGAATGGTGCATAAAATCATTGGAAAGTGAGTAGTTGGAATTGTGTGAGTTGTATACCATCTTGCTCTGCACCTTGAAAAAATACATATCCTGAAGAAAAAATACACAATTTAAAGGCATTTCCACAGACTGAACCAGTGAAAGTTAATACATTAACCACAGTAGCTAAAGAAAATACAAACAAAGCCAAGGTAAACCAGGTTAGACGATGTGTACTTTGCAAGATAGAAAGACTTATTCTGGCCTGTGTTTTATATGCGCATCTAATAAACATTTCAGTTCCGACTGTGACAGGGAAGGTTGTAATAATGGCTGGACTTTAGATATCATAAAGCTATATGTAATCAAAACCAACCAAATAAGTCTAAGTAGGGTGGGGCTCAAGTTGGAATGCTCTCTCTGACAATAATAGACAGGGAAACAAGAAGACTAAGAAGTCAACCTTACCTACAGCCACATAACCCAAAGGGTAAAAGAGGTCGCATTGTGGAAAAGAGATTGTTTCATGCCTGCGCCGAGATATCATTTATAAAGAGGTCTGCTCTTGAGAGACTCCATTATAAGAGCAAGGGAGTTGAAAATATATCATTGAGAGGTTATTTGGCTTCAAAACAGTTAAAGATTAAGGAATGGTGAATATTATTTTTATCTACCAAAATATGGGAAAAAATTGACGATAAGAAGAATTTAAGGTCGTTGTGTAAAATGAACATCAGCTTGGCTGATAAAGATTTGTATCTACCGGTAGAGAAACAATCGCCTATAGAATTGTTAATAGGGGTTGACATTGTGTACAACATTTTATATCTGGGGTTTAGGAAATTTAAAAATTTAATATTGCTACCACCATCCATATTTGGTTACATAGTAGCTGGAACATGTAGTTCTCCTCCCATCAAAGAGACTCATGTCTCCATTTTAAAACTAGCTCTAGGAACTGACAATATAACCATGACTAAAGGGGCTACTCATTTAAAGGATCCAAAGAAAGATCTTGAAACTTTATGGAGTTTAGATCATTTAGGCATTGACTGCAGTGAGATAATGGAACAGGAGCAGAAGGTATTTGAGAACTTTGAGAGTACTGTAACCTATTCTGAAATTGCCAAACAGTATGTTGTGGCAATGCCTGGAAAGGCTATAAAAGGAAATTAACTTCCATCTTCATATTAACTTTGAACAGATTAAAGCAACATTGTGTCAAGTTTCGGAAGTATCAGAAAATCCTGAAGGTTCAGTAGGATAGGAGGTTCATAGAGAAAGTAAAATATTTTAAATCTGACGATTGTTTGTGGACCTGACCACACATAACAGCTGACCTGCTAAAGGTTATACTGCAGTTTTTGAACAAAATCGTTTGCATGTGTTAGTGACATAAAGAAGGCACTTTTAATGGTACAGCCGAGAGAAGAAGATAAAAACTATACAAGGTTTTTCTTGTTGGAAGATCCAACAGACCCTAACAGTAGATTGTTGGAGTGTAGTTTCCAAGTTGTATTATTTGAAACAACATTTTCTCCCTTTCTGCTGAATGAAACGATTTAAAAGCACTTATCTATGATAGAAGGTGATATAGAGAGGACGAAAAGAGGACTATAAATGTAGTAACTTACAGTTAAATTTTTGCTTTGAAGCAAATAAGATATTTGTGCAGACACATTTGTATATGAAGGAGTGGGTGAGTAATAATGACTCATTGAAAACTATAGCTAGAGCATATGGGATTAGTGACATAGAACAAGTAACTCATAAGTTCTTAGGTCTGAATTGGGACAAAGACAAACATACCTTGACATTACATCCTACTAAGATAAATAAGTCCAGTCAGACTAAGAGAGAAATGTGAAGAACAGATTTACGATTCATTATTCATTAGGAGTACTTCTACTGTTACCATTAGGGCAAGGATATACTTGCAGAATTTGTGGAAGCAATAATTGGATTGGGATGGTCAACTCCTGGACCCATTGCAGAAGCAATGGGTTGAGTTATCTGAAGACTTAGAGAAATGTCTCCATATTTCCTTTCCTAGGAGTGCCTAGGAGAGGGGGATTTCTTACACATATTCTGCAATGCCAGTGAGTCAGCATAGAGTTGTGTAGCCTATAGAGCTAAGAACGAAAACTCTCATTGAATGATGGTGAAGGCACGTGTAGCGCCCATTAAAGAATTGACTGTTCCAGAAATTGAGTTGATGGCATTGTTGTTGGCAGCAAGAATGGATAAATTTATTAATCAATCCTTTGAGAAGGACGAGTCTGTTGAACTGTTCATTTGGTCAGACAGTAAGATTGCCCTGGTATTGAAAAATGTTCTCTCTGTACTTGTGAAAAATTTAGTACAGGAGGTAAACTCTTTAATTCCAGAGGTGGTCTTGTGTTATGTACTTATGGATGATATTCCCAGTGACTGGCTGACACGTGGGGAAAAAGACAGAAATTATCTTGGTTAGTTCTTACTGGTGGGAGGGACCCCCTTGGTTATAACATTCCTCTTGGCTAATAGATAGGTCATGGGTTGGTGGATCACTTGTGCAAGGTAAGGAAGAGAACATTTTGGTTAATATTATAGGGTACAACCTGAATGGTTATACTCACTTGCTGAATTGCGAAAGATTCGGCAAGGTTAAAAAGGTCTATAAGACCACAGCATGGATCTTACAATTTTTTAATAAGTGTAGGAGTTCAACCAACGTAAAGAGAGCTGGTGAATTGACCTTGGAAGAACCTTAAGAGGTAAAGAATGAGACTATTGTCCTCGTGTGAAAGGAATTTTTCCCAGAGGAATACGAGAGTTTGATGAAGTGGGTAAGTAACCAAAACTAGCTCTTGTACACCAGATGAATCTTTACCTGGACAACGGGATGATGAAGTGAAAGTGTAGACTAGAACATGCACTGTCACCCGAAGTTGCTAGTTAACTTTACTATTGCCAAAGAGTTGTTACGTTACTCTGGTAATTGTTAAAGATAATTTTGTAGGAGAATGCAGGGGAGTCAGTAAAGACCCAATATAGTTCCTCCATTACCTGAATTCAGGTTGCAATGTAACCAGCCTTTTAACACCACAGGCATGGACTAAACCGGCGCATTATGTGTTAAGGGAAATGGACAGAGCCCTAAATGTTCTGAAGCAGAAGAGGTTTCCCAGCATTCAGGTTGAGTGACAACGCCACCACATTGTAGCGGCATCAGAATATCTTAAGATCATGCTGGCGAATCCCTGGGGAAAGGAACACCTGTTAGATATAAAGTGCAACCAAAAGTTTATTCCAGCGAGCGCACCATGGTTTGGTGCTATATGGGAAAGGCTGATAGGACTTCTAAAGTCATGCCTAAAAAAAATAGGTCAAGTGTTACTCATTTTTGAAGAACTGACTTGTATACTGGTAGATCTGTGATGGATCATCAATTATTGATCATTCAGTTGCATGCACAAGGATTTGAATGAATTGGAAATGTTCACCTCTTATCATTTCATTTTTTTGGAGAAAGCTTAAGTCTTTCTCAAGAGAAGTAGTAAACAAGGAAGAGATCTCTGGTGACCCTACCTATGGAGAGAGTGAGTTCACAGAGAAAAAATTCCTGTACATATTCCTGTGTGTGTCCAGCTTCTGTGACAACCTGTGGAAAAGATGGGAGAGGGAGTATTTAACAACGTTAAGAAAGACCCATCGAGTGTGAAAGATTGCATAGCTCCTGGTCCAGGATAAGGAAAGTAGTACTCATTCATGATGAAGGGACAAGGAGCAAGTGGAAGTTGGGCCACATGATCGAGTTACATATGGGATGAGACTAGGTCCCAAGAGTGGCTACTTTAAGAAAGTCCCACTTCCAGCTCAAGAGACTTATAAAAGTTATACCCCCTAGATCAGTGGCAGGAGATAGAAGAAATTAATCCCGCGACAGAAGACATTCAGTCAAGCACCTGCCCGAGCAGAAAGACTGCTCAAATAGCTGCAGAAGCCAGGGAGGCATTGATAAGAACACGGCTATTGTAAATAATGTAGGCATAAGTTTTCTTGTGGGGAGTAAGTCGAAACTTCGACAAGAGAAATCGTACTGTACTGCAAATTGTGGTTTAGTTTTGCGTGTTTTATTCGTTTATGTTAAGTGGAAATGCATATTGTGTGAGGAAAGATATGTTTTGTTGTTTGTATGTTGTTGTGAAAAACCATTGAGATATTTTTTGTGTTAGATTGTAAGTGAATGTGTAATAGCGCTTAAGAGTCGGTTGTCAGTTGTTTGTTAATTTGATATTTAGTTAAACGTTTTGGTGTTGGTCAGCTGCGACCGTTAAGGGAGGCATAGCTAAGACCCCAGCTAAGGAGTTGTCGGTGTCTCCAAATCCAATTTAGTATTCCTTTCATCGAAAAGTTAATTTAGGAAAAATCCTTTAGGAGATATGCATAAAAACTATAAGGAAAATACTTGCGGTGTGCTTTAGATGTGGGTTACGAAATAGAGATTGTGCTTTAACCTGATCTCAAAGTCAATTCAGGCTAACAATTACGAGTCTGCCATTTGATTAACAGTAACTTCATATAATTCATGTATTCATTAATGTGCAGAATGCAATGTTTTAAGTGTTATTTAGAATACGATTGAAGTAGCCTGGGAGTCGTAGTACAAAACTTAGGCTACGATATGGTTAGTACATTTCAATTCGTTTAAGCTATACGACCTCTTACGATTTGATATTGCTCTACTTCGCATGAGTTGTAATAACTATGGATATATATAAAATATATATGTATATATATATATATATATATATAAATAATATATAATATTAATATCTATATATATATATATATTGTAATGGACCGCACTCGGTCCTGCAGGATCTTAAAAGGGAAAAGGAAATGGAACTGGAATGACTGACAGCAGTTGGGACAAACAAAGGAGGTAGGAACAGAGCAAAACCACAAAAATTACCTTAATATTAGTTTATTATTTACAAATTTTACAAGCGAGTTGGGATTTGGGCAAATACAGATAAATGAAATCACATAGCAGGAGTGAGTTACAAAGTTACAAATCAAATCACAACAGATGTAGCACAACCAAGTTACTTTACAATGAAACATAGTGAAATAACACAAACAATAAACAATAGTTAAATCAACAAAAAAACAAATACATAAAAAACAAATTAAAGACCCACTAATATACTCAAGCTGCATAACCCAAAGAAATTAACATATTACAAGCAGCACACACCACAGCAATAAATCAATAAACAGTATAAATATCATTTTCTCGCAGCAACAGAATTACATAACTAACATAGCTTCGCCCCCGCCCTCCCCCTACCCAATAAAAATCTGAAATGACGTCACTGTACCTACTCTGCATGGAGGCTTCCATACAAATAGAAATAAAAACCCAGAGGAGTGACGAAGATGAACATAATCATGAATATGACAACGAAAAAAAGATTGATTGACACAGGTAAACAAATACATAAACAGGCAATACTGCTCTGAAGTCTGAAGGTAATATACGAGTAGTTTAACAAACGACAGACGTCAAGGAGATAGATCGAGTAGCTGTCTCAGCAATGTTCGGTCTGTTTTCTTTTTTGTGTGTTTTTTTCTTTTTTTTCCAGTGCGATTCACTGTAGAATTCTGCTCGTGTGCTTCCGTCGATACCGTCTGCATTTGGTATTACCTTTGAGAGAGAGAGAGAGAGAGAGAGAGAGAGAGAGAGAGAGAGTTGGTTAGTTAGATTAGGATAACCAGAAGGCCACATTCTTGATTGAGTGGTTTTTTCCATTATCCATACAAAAAAAAAAAAACAAAAAAAACAGAGAGAGAGAGAGAGAGAGAGAGAGAGAGAGAGAGAGTGTTTATGGAGAGATAGGTAGATATACAGAGATTATGTTCTTTGCATTCTTAAACATGCAAGATTATCCATATGTCTTGACAATCACAAATAAGTAACGGGTATTATGCTTTAGGTTAATTACGTACATATTTTTTCTCGTATAGGAATCAAAATATACAGTCTGACGGATACGTGGGAAAAAATTCTTATTTTGTGGCAAGGGGTGGCTCGAGGGGTGCTACAGTGTCTTCCCTATCAACCCATTCTTTATTCAAGTACTTTATGCATCTTTCATCTACATCAGGTCATACATTTTGTTCCTCCTGTCCTATTCTGTACATTCACTTTTCTACTTTATACTTCTTGCTATATCTCGATCTAAGACTTTTTTTCTATAGCCTTGCTTCATAAACTAAAAGATTCACATTTCTGAAGATTAATTAGGCTGTCTTAACGATTATAGATCTTTCTGAAACTCATCACTGACTGAATATCTGGATTTAAAATCATAATATAAAAACATTCTTTCGTGTTTTTTGTTTATTTATTTTCTGTAAACTACTTAAACAAACACACCAGTGGTTTTGAAATCAGTGTCATTTCTTATCTAGATCAGCCTGAAACTTTTCCATGACGGAATTTTAAACGAAAAAGTTACTTTTGTATTTATTTTTGTGCTCATATTAGAGCAGGGAAGTCACACAACCAATAATTCTTCCGATATATAGCGAGAGTTCATTCAACTCGAACATAGTTCTTTCTTCCATCGTGACAATGCGTGAAACGTCTGACCTAAATTGTGAGAATTAATGTTGATTACCCAAGAAAGAACGGTTTTATCGCCATTACCATGAACAAATATTCCCTTGACAACGAAATGTGGATAATTTTAATTAGAATTATTAGTGGCAGCATTTTTATTTTTTTCACAAATTTTATTTGGGGGAATTGTTAGGTACTACATTTTTTATTATCTTAATACCAGTGTAAGAGGGCAAAAAGAAAAATAGTCTTTTAAGATATTAAAAAAATATAGGCAGTTAGATTTACAGAAAACTGATGTTATTTTGTTTACATTTTTCATCGTGGATGATAAACTATCATTATGCCCTTGATTAACAAATTTCATATTCTTTAACACTGCAGAAAATATCTTGAATATATGTGACAAACAACAATTTGAAGTCTTAGGAAAATGTTATGGGAGATGGAATTTAGACTATACATTAATATATGAAAATCTAGCAGTGGTAAATTTCACGTTATATTTACACAAATCGTTTTGAACAAACCATCTCCCTTACTTTTTATTGCCCTGTTTCTTTTGTCTAGATAAAGATGCCATGTTCCTGGTCACTGACCTCTGCTCAAAAAGAGCTGCATTCGTTTCCTCATTTCCAGATCAGCTTTCTGCTTCGTGGCAATTATCCGTTGGAAATCTGGTCTTAGCTTGCAGACTAACCGTTTAATCATCTCCTCGTGAAATGTTGACCTCCATGATTTAAAAATGATTCATAACTGCGAAAACATCGACTTACGTTCATTAAAATTACATTGCCTCAGAGTTTATAAAGTTCCCCGTCAAGGACTTTGAAATTAATTGCCAGGTTATTCACCCCGAAGGTCATTTACGTATGTGAAGGTAAGAGGTCAGGATATTAGTGATGCTTTCCTTACGGTATTCATTCTGAGTAGGATTTTCTTAAGAGCATTACGTATAAGTATCCCTGAATTCATTGCTGACGAAATAGATATGACTAGGAATATAAAACGCAAATTGCAATATCATGAATCAGTATTAGACAGTATATTATCAAAACTCCATAAGGGGTATTGCCGTCATGCACCTCATGTGGTGCGCTGTAGGCATTGCGTAAGGTTCTTTGCAGCGCGCCTTCGGCCCCTAGCTGCAATCCCTTTACTGTACTTCCTTTCATATTCTCTTTCTTCCATCTTACTCTCCACCTTCTTCTAACACTTGATTCATAGTGCAACTGCGAGATTTTCCTTCCGTTAAACCTTTCAAACCTTTTACTGTCCATTTCTGTTTCAGCGCTGAATGACCTCGAAGGTCCCAGTGCTTGGCCTTTGGCCTGAATTCTATATTCAATTCAATTCAATTAAATACTTTATCAAAAGAGAAACTAATAATAATAATAATAATAATAATAATAATAATAATAATAATAATAATAATAATATAATAATAATAATAATAATAATAATATGTGGCGCCGTGGAGGAGTTGGTTAGGTCGTCAATAGACTTAAGTCAAGTTAAGCAACATTGGGGCTGGTCAGTCGTTGGATGGGTGACCGTTCTCCTCGGCGTTGATTCCTTGGGCCGAAAGGATCTTTACCATAATTTCCTCTCAGTCTACTCAGCTGTAAATGAGTACCTATCCCTGATGGGGTAGGGTCCAGCTGGGATGGGTTAAATAGCAAAACTCAGCAATGATGGAAAGAAATGAAGGAATAAACGACAACGACGTAAATGGAACCTCTGGCAACAGAGGAGCCTCGTCCGGCAACCAGGTATTCAACCCAATTGTAGGGGAAGACGGTCAGGTACTTGGAGGTCGTCATCCAGCAACTGATCACCACAACGACAGTAATCAACAGCCTGAGATTGGAGCTAACAGAGGCAAAAAGGAAGAAATGGACAAGAGAAGAAAATAAGGAAATATGGAGATGCTACATCAGAAGCAACCCGACGGAGAGAGGATATAGAAGAAGATTGATCAACATCTGGAATGAGAGGAATAACACCCCCCAAACAGAGCAGAGGCTGGCAGACCAAGTAGGAACATAAAGAAAAAGAACTGCTCTCCCCAACAGAAAGAGAAGAACTGGAAACAAGGAAATGTCACACGACAACGAATTACACGAAGACGAACTGAGAGACGATGCCACAGAAGACGACAGGGAGGATGAAGTATCTAACAACGACACACAAAGAAACACCGGCGAAGTAACAGAGAGGACGGAATGGGTAGAAAAGATTAGACAATGGATGGAGCCAGATACAGAGAGAACAAAGATCCCCTCCATGAAAGCCTACAACACCAAGAAATTAAGGGAGAAAACAAGTGAGGTCAATGAAATAATGGGCCTAATACACACCACCAGTATCACAGAAACAAATAACTTGACATATGCAGGAGCAAGATTAGTAGCAGAACTGATGGGATTCGAACACCAACACCACCGTCACAACCAACCCAACAGAAACCAAAAACAGCAACCTCCTTGGAAAAGGCGGCCTGGAAAAAGCAAATCATGGTGATGAGATCTGACTTGAGTAAACTGAAAGAGATGGCGAGAAAAAAGGCTAAGAAGCAAGAAAACAAGGGAGGAACTCAACGAGAAATACAAAGTACAAGAGAGGGGACTAAACAACACAATAGAAGATGTAAAACAGAGGCTTAAGGCCAAAGCACACAAGATCCAACGGTACATGAACAGGAATAAGGGATACCAACAGAACAAACTATTCGGAACCAACCAGAAAAGACTATACAGCCAACTAAGAGGGGAAGACAACCACCCAGAAATTCCTGAAGCCGAACCAAGTAAGAGACTATGGGAAAACATATGGAGCAATCCGGTATCACACAACAAACATGCAACATGGCTCCAGGAAGTCAAGGAAGAAAGAAACAGGGTGAGAATAAAACAAAGATTCACAGACATCACGACAGACACAGTCAGACACCAACTAAAGAAAATGCCAAACTGGAAAGCCCCAGGTCCCGATGAAGTCCATGGATACTGGCTCAAAAACTTCAAGGCCCTACACCCACGAATAGCAGAACAACTCCAGCATTGTATCTCAAATCACCAAGCACCCAAATGGATGACCACAGGAAGAACATCCTTAGTACAAAAAGACAAGAGTAAGGGAAATATAGCCAGTAACTACAGGCCTATCACCTGCCTACCAATAATGTGGAAGTTACTAACAGGTATCATCAGTGAAAGGCTATACAACTACCTCGAGGAGACAAACACCTATCCCCACCAACAGAAAGGCTGCAGAAGGAAGTGTAGGGGCACAAAAGACCAGCTCCTGATAGACAAAATGGTAATGAGGAACAGTAGGGAGAAGGAAAACCAACTAAGCATGGCATGGATAGACTATAAGAAAGCCTTCGACATGATACCACACAAATGGCTAATAGAATGCCTGAAAATATATGGGGCAGAGGAAAACACCATCAGCTTCCTCAAAAATACAATGCGCAACTGGAATACAATACTTTACAAGCTCTGGAATAAGACTAGCAGAGGTTAATATCAGGAGAGGGATCTTCCAGGGCGACTCACTGTCCCCACTACTCTGCGTAGTAGCCATGATTCCCATGACAAAAGTACTACAGAAGATGGATGCCGGGTACCAACTCAAGAAAAGAGGCAACAAAATCAACCATCTGATGTTCATCGGACGACATCAAGCTGTATGGTAAGAGCATCAAGGAAATAGATACCCTAATCCAGACTGTAAGGATTGTATCTGGGGACATCAGGATGGAGTTTGGAATAGAAAAATGCGCCTTAGTCAACATACAAAAAGGCAAAGTAACGAAGAGAACTGAAGGGATAAAGCTACCAGATGGAGCAACATCAAACACATAGATGAGACAGGATACAAATACCTGGGAATAATGGAAGGAGGAGATATAAAACACCAAGAGATGAAGGACACGATCAGGAAGAATATATGCAGAGACTCAAGGCGATACTCAAGTCAAAACTCAACGCCGGAAATATGATAAAAGCCATAAACACATGGGCAGTGCCAGTAATCAGATACAGCGCAGGAATAGTGGAATGGACGAAGGCAGAACTCCGCAGCATTGATCAGAAAACCAGGAAACAAATGACAATACACAAAGCACTACACCCCAAGAGCAAATACGACAGGCCTATACATAACACGAAAGGAAGGAGGGAGAGGACTACTAAGTATAGAGGACTGCGTCAACATTGAAAACAGAGCACTTGGGGCAATATCTGAAAACCAGTGAAGACGAGTGGCTAAAGAGTGCATGGGAAGAAGGACTAATAAAAGTAGACGAAGACCCACAAATATACAGAGACAGGAGGAAGACAGAAAGTACAGAGGACTGGCACAACAAACCAATGCACGGACAATACATGAGACAGACTAAAGAATTAGCCAGCAATGACAATTGGCAATGGCTACAGAGGGGAGAGCTCAAGAAGGAAACTGAAGGAATGATAACAGCGGCACAAGATCAGGCCCTAAGAACCAGATATGTTCAAAGTACGATAGACGGAAATAACATCTCTCCCATATGTAGGAAGTGCAATACGAAAAATGAAACCATAAACCACATAGCAAGTGAATGCCCGGCACTTGCACAGAACCAGTACAAAAAGAGGCATGATTCAGTGGCAAAAGCCCTCCACTGGAGCCTGTGCAAGAAACATCAGCTACCTTGCAGTAATAAGTGGTACGAGCACCAACCTGAGGGAGTGATAGAAACGATCAGGCAAAAATCCTCTGGGACTATGGTATCAGAACGGATAGGGTGATACGTGCAAACAGACCAGACGTGACATTGATTGACAAAGTCGAGAAGAAAGTATCACTCATTGATGTCGCAATACCATGGGACACCAGAGTTGAAAGAAAGAAAGAGGGAGGAAAAAATGGATAAGTATCAAGATCTGAAAATAGAAATAAGAAGGATATGGGATATGCCAGTGGAAATCGTACCCATAATCATAGGAGCACTAGGCACGATCCCAAGATCCCTGAAAAGGAATCTAGAAAAACTAGAGGCTGAAGTAGCTCCAGGACTAATGCAGAAGAGTGTGATCCTAGAAAACGGCACACATAGTAAGAAAAGTGATGGACTCCTAAGGAGCAGGATGCAACCCGGAACCCCACACTATAAATACCACCCAGTCGAATTGGAGGACTGTGATAGAGCAAAAAAAAAAAAAAAAAATAATAAATAATAATAATAATAATAATAATAATAAACAACCTTCTTGTACCGTTTATGATGATAATTTCACAGCTATTTTCCATAAACGCAAGAATTCTGCAATGAAAGTAACATTTAAGAACAATAAAACGATGAAACCTATACTTGTAAAGAAATCCCCTGACAGCACAAAACGTTGTGCATATCAGATTTCCTGTAATTTTTACAATAGCTTTTATAATGGTCAAACTAAAAAAAAAAAAGATGCGTAAAAATTGCCACAGCTGAACATTAGAATTTTTCATGTAAGTAAAAACCATGGTTCGGAATTCACGTAAAGCCGTTGGTCCGTTGCTGAATAACCACTGGTTCCATGCAACTTAAAAGCACCATACAAACAAAACTATCACAATCAACTGGGCAGGAGCAAAAAAGATCATTTATTCTTCGAGTTTAGTGTTATAAAAGAAAAGTTTTCATCAGGAATATGAACATTAGTCATGGAATGTACTAGATCCATTAATCTAAAAAAGAAATGGGCAAATTTAATTATAAGGAAGGTACTTGAAAGACGGGATAAGGAAAGTGGGGCCTGCAAGGATTTGTACAATTTAACCTACAACTAATTATGGCAGGGCCTCACCTACAAACATATGACAGGTGCTAATACTTGTTTTCCAGCTGTCTATATGTTCGTATGTACTGTTTTACTAGTATATGTATTATGAGTTTCTACCACTTTGCATCAGTCGCCTGAAGATGGCTTAGTTAGCAATAAAGCCAATTTACAACTGTTTCATCTCTTTCCTGTTGTGTTTGGTATATAAAATCACGTGTAAGAGTGATTGTTTCTTTGTAGCCTTCAGAATTTTTCTCTTTTTTTGTTGGTTCAGTAGACAATTGTTTAGGCTCTACGTTAATCACAGATATCACAGGTGTCGCAGGAGCGGTCAACAGTGCCATTGGTTTTTCTTTTCCCCTTTTGGTTATTAGTCATTGCTGCCGTAAGTTTTTACAGGATGTATCACGAGCGAATTTGAATATGTTTTTCTCTCTCAGAACAGTTTGTGTAGATTTTACCATATCAGTCCGTGACGTGGGATCATTTGTCGGTGATACAGTTTTAGTTTCAGCTGTTTAATGCTGCAGCTAGATTTACGGGAGAATTTGGGCAATTTTGGATATGTGGATAATGACTGCGTTTTTTTTAGAATATTTTTCAGAATTTGTTGCATTTCCAGGGCTCTTGCACAATACCCTTGTTGTATATTCAGTTGTTCTGATGGTGTGGTGGACCCAATATCAGATGAGGTGTCAGTTTTTTTTCTCTTTTTTTTTCCGGGTCCATGAGCACATGTTGCAAGCTACGACAATTGTATAGCACTTGTGTTTCTTTAGAGAGTTGTCGGAAGCTTCAACAAATATTTTCAAGTGTCTATCACATGGGAATTTGGTCTTTGCTCATGGTTGTTTTCGTGGTAAGATTCCCAGTGATAGGAGACTTGATTAAGTTTCTGGTGGCTTGTGCCGAAGTGGATAAGGGGAATCTTTTGTTTAGACACTTCGGGTTTGTGGTTTTGTTTATAATAAGTTATATAAGTTATGGCACACTGATGATTTTTTCTAGGATTCTGTGGCAATTTTGGGTGTATTGATACTTTTATTTTGGCAGTTTTTGCCCTTCTCATCAGAGTTATGCTAAACCGGTAATTTCCAATTTTTGCCGGTAGCACGAGCTCCTTGGGGATGTTTTTCGAGGTTATTTATTGATTGGCACGTGCAATATTTTTCATGGAGAGGCTCCAAAGCCTAAGCCTATGGTGAAAAGAGCTATGTTTTAGCCCGCTGTTTTGGATTTTTGTGGAACATAGAGGCTTCAGTTATTTGGTTGCATTATGATTCTTTAGTCAGTATGCTTTTTTTGGTGCCAGTGGAAATCTTCGTGATAAAAGGTATGTAGTAATGTTTTTAAGTGTGTCAGCTAAATGTTTTGAGTGCAGCTTCAGGAACGGAGTTTTTTTCTGGATTACCCTGCTTGGAGGTATAACGATTTGGGGTACTTGTTCTTTTATTCCATAAGTGGTATTGACGAAACAGAGGGGAACATATTTTTTGTTTTGTTTTGTTTGGGTAGTATTGATAATAATATGGTGGTAATGTGGGTGGTATTTATATTATTATTATCGATTTTTGTGCATGACACAATTTTGAGTGTAAGTTTCCTCTAACGGCAGTTGATTTGTATTTACCTTGGGTAGGTTTCACTATTTTGGTGCCCCTTTAAAGGTGAAAAAAAATTTGTGAAAATTCAAAACCTGTAGCTATGCTGTGCATTTTAATTTCTAAAATCAATTTCACCATTGCTGAATATTGCTGAGAAGATAAATCATACCATCTTCAAATTAAATATTTATTACAGATATATTAAAAAAACAAGTATATAAAAAAATTAATTTACGAAAATATTTACAAAAAATACAAAATACGCTATATACGTATACAAATTGAGAAAATCCTTCCTAAAACTACTATTTACAATATGTAACTGCCAGAAAAGGTGTCAGACCCATAGATGTCAAAATCTGAAAAGAGAAAGAAAGGGTAAGTTTTTTGGCCAAAAAAAGGTCAAAATGTCACAATTTTTTTCAGTACCTAAATGAAATAGGAAGTGGCAAATTTTTTTTTTAGAATAAACTCATTTTATCCTGGAACGGAATTATATAAAAAATATCTGCACTAAGATATAATTTGCTGTTATATCAGAAATGTTATTCTCTCTCTCTAGCTGTCTGTCACTCCCTCAAACAATAATTTACGAAAATATTTTTAAAATACAAAATACGCTATATACACAAAAAAAATTTGAGGGAATCCATCCTAAAACTACTATTTACAATATGTGACTGCCAGAAGAGGTGTTGGACCCATAGAGGTCAAAATCAGAAAAAAAAGGCTTAAGTTTTTTTGGCCAAACAAATTGTCGAAATTTCACAAATTCTTTGGGTACCTAAATGAAATAGGAAGTCGCAAATTTTTTTTATAGAATAAACTCATATTATCCTAGAACGGAATTATGTAAAAAGATCTGCACTAAGATGTAATTTACTGTCATATCAGAAATGTTATTCTCTCTCTCTTGCTCTGTCTCTCTCTCTTTCTCTGTCTCTCTCTCTCTCTCTCTTTCTCTGCCTGTCTGTCTGTCTGTCTGTCTGTCTCTCTCTTTCTCTCTCTCTACAATGTGTCAATGATTTATTAACATAAGGTGATTTAATCTGTCACCAGAAAAGGCACAAACCCACTACTTCCCACCCCCTCTCCCCCCCTCTTGTCTCGTAATCATTTCAAGGTCATGTACTTCGCCTCCAACCCTTCGTTAAACAAACTCGAGCTTTTTGCCATAGAGGTGTCAGCAACCTCTAATTATCATCAACATGACTTTCTAATTCCAATTGAAGTAAGTTGATGACTTCCATGCCCAGAGAATGCGGCCTGCTGGCCATTGTTGATGAGAAATAAAAAAAAAGAAAAATGCAAAAACTGAGAAATTTGCATTCGAAGCAGATTGGACCACATGGCAATATAATGCATCTCAGCCACAACCAATGGCATGCATAATGTACACACACCATCTACCTACAGTTTCCAACAATACAAAACTATACCAGTGTCAACAGTGTTAGACAGGAAATCACACTTGATTGCCTTTGTATTCCACACATGTTCAAAACAAACAATTACTCAGAATAAGGGGAAGGAGAAAGGCAAGGCAAATACAGGTTTTGACGATTGTAGTGTGTGTGGCCTCTTGCAGGGTGACCACACCAAGATTCGAGATAGAGAATGATTTATGGGAAAAAAAAACATGTTTTTTAAAACACTCCTCGGATCGTGCGCGACCCGTCGCATCTATTCAGGGTTTATGATGCTGTTTTAGCTGATGGTGTTATTTTCAAGACAGGTATATTGATTGTTAAGTTCTCGAGACAAGTATTTGCTCTTTGGCACTAGTTGAGGACAGCGGAAAGCTGTTGTGAGTAATGTGTCTATGAATTGTGGATTATTGAGGTCACTGAAGATGGAATTAATTGCCTTTTATTAGTTTGATGACATGACTTTGTTTATTGATGATAGATAATGGATTTTCAGGGCTTTTGTTTTGGTTAGTCTTCGGCCTAATTTTGGTTTATTTTTGCTGTTTTTTTATGGTTGAGCTGTGAAAACACAGTTATGAGATTTGGGGAAGCACGTTGTACGAGTTTCCTTTTCATTTCATGTGTGTTTTTTATTTTGTTTTATTTTTTTTGTAGATTTCGATTTTAATTGGGTGGGTTTGTGCTAATGGTGTATGGGGCTTACGAAAGTTTTTATTATTATTGGAGTTTAGTATTTTTTTTAAGGCGATATAGTTGGTTTCTGGATATTGTTAGTGATGATTTACTGCTTTGTGGTCTTGAGTTTTTTTTGGGCATATTTTAGTATTTTGTACTGTTAATTGGACAACGTTCAGTTAGTATTTCTTGGGATTTTTAAATCATTATTTTGTTACTCCTTGACAGAAGTATATTTAGAATTAATTCCTCTCTAATTGGCCCGTGGCATGATTGACGAAAATACCTATAGTACCATAAAGTACCACTCCATACGTTTCAATAGGATAAGCTAGCAAGACGTCCTTCTGTTACTTTTGGAGAGAACTACGGATTCGTAGGGTATGGTGTCGCATGTTGCCGCCATGCGAAAGAATCTACAAGTCAATTGTCTTCCACTGGGTGACACTTTGCCGAAGATTTTCTACAGCGTGTGCCATGGGTCTGTGCAGCTGCAGGCCACACACACACAAACACACACACACATACGCACACAGGAGCGTCGAAATTTAAGACATGAAGATATGCGCTCCACAGTGACCTGTTTATTATTGCCCTGATGCAGGCTATTGAGATTTATTTTATATGATGGACCTTGTGCTGCCAAGGTTATGCAGTTTTCATATTAATATGGTGCTTGTTGAACTGGCACAGTGTTTATTTTTTTTATTTTATATAAACTATTTTGTATGAACTATGGCTGGGCAGGAGCCCAGCAAGGTAGGTGGGGCCAAGCATCTGAAATGAGTACTGAAAATAGCAAAATGTTTTTCTGTCCTATGAAAATGATCGGAGAGCGAGTATGGTAAAAAATTGAATCTGTTGACATTACTCTTTGCAATGGTGATGTCGAACGGAAGAGGAATGTCTTCGTAATGAGACCTATTGCTTAAGGTCACCTTGAACAATTTTTTGTTTTTGTAATTGTCATCATTGACTGCCACTGACACAAAGCGGAGTCTGAAATATATACACATCATTTTTGGATGGTGAAGGCTGCGTTCTCAGGCGCGATCAAGGGCAAAGACAGGTCGTACTTATGTTCGTGTATGGGCGGAAGTAGGTACACGTCCGATGAGACCATTAGCCATATATGACGTCATGACGTCATCCCAAGGGGAATGTCCTGTGAGAAAGTTCGTACATGAGTGCATAGATTCTATTTCCCTATACGATGGGAGTAAAGGTAACTGGGGACTTAAAAGTGGCCTCGTTTTGACATGGTCTCATTTCACTATATTAGTGTGTGCCCATGTGTAACTTTGTCTTTTTGTATCTTGAACATTTGTTTCAGAGATGTCCTCTTTCATATGACTTTTGTTCCAGGAGAAATGGTTCATATTATTTTTATTTTACTTTTTACAATTTATTTATGTGGGATTCCTTTCCTTTTTTAACAGACGGTTCTGGAAATGGAGTGATGTTGAGAGACATTATTGACCTTTTGATTGTGCCTATTATATGACTGATGTCTAGTTATTGCGGAGAAAGGGTGTCCGGGTTTTATCCGATCCCCAGGGTTATTTTGGTTTCCTGTTTTGAATTATGGTCTTTAATAATGGTGCATTGTTTGGAGCTCTCATTGGGTTGGGTTGAGAAACTAAAGTTTCAGAATTTGTCTTATTCAGTTAATTATTTTGTTCTTTGTTAATAAAGTCTTTATATTTTTATCATTTGTGAATCTAATTTAACCATCCAGGTAGTTTTGGTTGTGAGTTACGTGAGAGAGAGAGAGAGAGAGAGAGAGAGAGAGAGAGAGAGAGAGAGAGAGAGAGAGTGCCTGCTGCTCGTGTCATCGTTACCAGAGTGCCTCGTAGAGGCAAGTTTTTTCATATAGCATCCTCTCTGAGGGATGTGACATATATATATATATATATATATATATATATATATATATATATATATATATATATATATATATATTATATATATTATTCACATCCATACATACATGTATGTATTGATAAATCAGAGGCTGCAGTAACTTATTTTTTACATTTTATCTCCTTTCTTGATCATTTTTTTATAGTCTGCCACATGGATATTATTTTTCTGAGCAGCAGTTACTTCAAGAGTGCCACCAATTATACATTGGCTTCAGCATATTTCGGTTATTTAAGCTTATTTTTGTGTTTTAACTAAGAATTTGCACTGATGACAAAATCAAATAGAATTTTGCTAAATGTTTTTTGAACCGTCCTTGCAAAGTCTTTTTTTGCATTTGTCTGCATTGATGCATATTATAATTTTTGTTGTTGTAATTTTCTTTTCTATTTTTACTCTTAATAGGCATTCTCGTCATATTTGATATGTCTCCTCTTTGCTGTGAAGACTGACTATTTTTTGGGTGGTCACTCATTTCTCAGAAAGTAGTTTCATTTTTGTACGAGGTATTTTCAGTTAAACTGTTCATTCCTTGTCACTTCGTTTTTGGCTTCAGCCTAAAGAACAGAACCACCCAAACAACCACCATTCCGTTGCACCGGTTCATCTGGAATTAAACACTCAGAAGAGAACAGTTGTCTGTATCTAAACTGTGAAGCCTAACACAGGACGCACAAAATATGGGGAGTCATTTGCATCCCATTATACTGAAGCAACGGCCATTCCTTCTCATTTGCGGAGTATTACAAAGACCGAAGGACGCTGTTGACAAGAACCCGCAGAAGGCAACGATCAGCCCACCTCATCCGAGAGGCTTTCGCCGTATTAAGGTCTCTTGTTCCTGCGGCAGTATATTTACATGCAGGTGAAGCTCGCATGCATTAGTGCGGAATTCCGATTCTTGTTAGAAAAGCACAATAAAGCACTCGAGTGTGTGTTTGAACACGAAATGTAAGATACGCATGCACAGGAGTAATGCCATGGCAGTAGGAATCTTTGTTTATATATATATATATATATATATATATATATATATATATATATATATATATATATATATTTAATCATAAGAATACTTACATTGTTTCTTATCTTAAGCCTTTTTCCACATATAAAAAAAGTGGCGATAAAAGATATAATCCTCCAGGTTCTTGCCAAAGATTTTAGGGATAAAGGTTCTACCACACTCCAGTGTTGTCCACTCATTTTAATTTTGCTGGATTTTAAGTTTCTAGTCCCAGGTCATTTTTGCAGTATTTTCATGTCTTCCTCTCCATTTTATCAAGATTATGAACATTGTTCACGTATGTGTCTTATGCTTTAGAAGACATTCCGTCGTCTTCA
>NC_087220.1:37217096-37238520 GCF_015104395.2 Macrobrachium nipponense | reverse complement strand
TACTTTATGCATCTTTTCATCTACCTCAGGTCATACATTTTGTTCCTCCTGTCCTATTCTGTACATTCACTTTTCTACTTTATACTTCTTGCTATATCTCGATCTAAGACTTTTTTCTATAGCCTTGCTTCATAAACTAAAAGGATTCACATTTCTGAAGATTAATTAGGCTGTCTTAACGATTATAGATCTTTCTGAAACTCATTCACTGACTGAATATCTGGATTTAAAATCATAATATAAAAACATTCTTTCGTGTTTTTTGTTTATTTATTTTCTGTAAACTACTTAAACAAACACACCAGTGGTTTTGAAATCAGTGTCATTTCTTATATAGATCAGCCTGAAACTTTTCCATGACGGAATCTTAAACGAAAAAGTTACTTTTGTATTTATTTTTGTGCTCATATTAGAGCAGGGAAGTCACACAGCCAATAATTCTTCCGATATATAGCGAGAGTTCATTCAACTCGAACATAGTTCTTTCTTCCATCGTGACACTGCGTGAAACGTCTGACCTAAATTGTGAGAATTAATGTTGATTACCCAAGAAAGAACGGTTTTATCGCCATTACCATGAACAAATATTCCCTTGACAACGAAATGTGGATAATTTTGATTAGAATTATTAGTGGTAGCATTATTATTTTTTCACAAATTTTATTTGAGGGAATTGTTAGGTGATATATTTTTTATTGTCTTATATGCCAGTAAGAGGACAAAAAGAAAAGTAGTCTTTTAAGATATTAAAATAATATAGGCAGTTAGATTTACAGAAAACTGATGTTATTTTGTTTACGTTTTTCATCGTGGATGATAGACTATCATTATGCCCTTGATTAACAAATTTCATATTCTTTGACGCTAGAAAAGATCTAGTTTTAGGGAAATGTTATGGGAGATGGAATTTTGAATATATACATTAATATATGAAAATCTAGCAGTGGTAAATTTCACGTTATATTTACACAAATCGTTTTGAACAAACGTTTAACTGTTTGCCCTTGTAACATTCAGTCATAGCAACTGGTAATTATTTGAGAGCAAGAAGTAGTTCAGCTCAGCATGAATGTAGGAGGGTTGCAGTCATGTATCGACTTGTAGCCTGTCATGAGGACAATAATGTAAACAACATTGATTTAATGCCCTCGCGAATAATCAAAATTTAACAAAGCAGTATTTTAGACATAAACGTAATGAATAATTAAAGTACGAAGATTATGTTTAGGGTATTGTCTTAAAAAAGATTATCCCTTTAAAAAGAAAATCCTATTGATTAGTAGTTGTAACGCATAATGTTGTTTTTAGGACTTCCTTACAGTATTTTCGTCTTCATCAGCTGTAAAAAATGATTCAGACGTTGCCTCATTTATCATTTTCGATCTTTCGACGTAAGAGACAGCGGTAGTTGTAAAGCCAGTTAATATATTCTCTCTCTCTCTCTCTCTCTCTCTCTCTCTGTCCTACCTACAGATATTTCAGTTCTTGTTCCGTTGAGCTCGAAAGGTAGAGTTTATTTCCTTATTCAACCTGTTAACATGTATGGCGCTTTGGTATTTTCATTTTGTTCTATATTTCCTAACTGCTATAACCGTTATAAGATATCAAGTTCCACAGTCCTTTGGACCCTTGTCTTCAAGATATTCATTTAATTCGTTTGTTGGCTGGTTTAGATGAAGCCGGCCTTACACCAGCACGTGCTTTTGGCAAAAGAGCGGATATGGTGTATAGGGGGGAAAAGGTCTAGTAATTTTCTCTGGACCCGATGCATTTACCAATGGCGACAAGACATCCTCGCTTTGACCCTTTGCTTTGTGAAGAGAATCAGCATCCCTCAGTACACATCCAGTTCTTTGAACATGGTTGTGATGTCGATGACAGGGTGTTTCTTTTTATGTTGTGCCTTTTATGGAAGGAATATAACAAAGGTACCAAAACAGATAAAAAGAGTAGTATACACACACACACACACACACACACACACACACACACACACATATATATATATATAAATAAATATATATATATATATATATATCATATATATATATATATATATATATATATATATATATATACTACATGAATATTCCAGGCTGATTTAACTAAAGAGGCTCGCAGTTTGAGGATTGGAAACTCGTTTCTGGAATGTTCATGCACTTACATTTTTTCGGACGTAAATGTTTGGCCGACTTTGCACCAAAGTTGTACTGTTTCTGTTGCACTTTTTAAGTTTTTCTATTATAAAAATTTAGGATATAAAGTGTGGTAGTATTTAGTGAATATGTAAAGAGTGAGTGATTGGTTCGTGAGGCACTGTCATCATTTGAATTATTTTAGCAAATTTAGTTATACCCGCGTCCTTCATAACTTAGTTGGGTTGTGGCTAGTCCACAGATGTCAGTCAGTAAACAGTGAGTCAGTCAATCAGTCAGCCAACCATCTCCCTTACTTTTTATTGCCCTGTTTTTTTTTCTTTTGTCTAGATAAAGATGCCATGTTCCTGGTCACTGACCTCTGCTCAAAAAGAGCTGCATTCGTTTCCTCATTTCCAGATCAGCTTTCTGCTTCGTGGCAATTATCCGTTGGAAATCTGGTCTTAGCTTGCAGACTAACCGTTTAATCATCTCCTCGTGAAATGTTGACCTCATGATTTAAAAATGATTCATAACTGCGAAAACATCGACTTACGTTCATTAAAATTACATTGCCTCAGAGTTTATAAAGTTCCCCGTCAAGGACTTTGAAATTAATTGCCAGGTTATTCACCCCGAAGGTCATTTACGTATGTGAAGGTAAGAGGTCAGGATATTACAGTGATGCTTTCCTTACGGTATTCATTCTGAGTAGGATTTTCTTAAGAGCATTACGTATAAGTATCCCTGAATACATTGCTGACGAAATAGATATGACTAGGAATATAGAACGCAAATTATAATATCATGAATCAGTATTAGACAGTATATTATCAAAACTCCGTAAAGGGTATTGCCGTCATGCACCTCATGTGGTGCGCTGTAGGCATTACGTAGGGTTCTTTGCATCGTGCCTTCGGCCCCTAGCTGCAATCCCTTTACTGTACCTCCTTTCATATTCTCTTTCTTCCATCTTACTCTCCACTTTCTTCTAACATTTGATTCATAGTGCAACTGCGAGATTTTCCTCCTGTTAAACCTTTCAAACCTTTTACTGTCCATTTCTGTTTCAGCGCTGAATGACCTCGAATGTCCAAGTGCTTGGCCTTTGGCCTGAATTCTATATTCAATTCAATTCAATTAGATACTTTATCAAAAGAGAAACTAATAATAATAATAATGATATAATAATAATAATAATAATAATAATAACAATAATAATAATAATAATAATAATAATAATAATAATAATAATAATAATAATAATAATAATAATAATAAACAACCTTCTTGTACCGTACATGATGATAATTTCACAGCTATTTTCCATAAACTCAAGAATTCTGCAATGAAAGTAACAGTTAAGAACAATAAACCGATGAAACCTATACTTGTAAAGAACTCCCCTGACAGCACAAAACGATGTGTATATCAGATTTCATGTAATTTTTACAATAGCTTTTATAATGGTCAAACTAAAAAAAAAAAGATGCGTAAAAATTGCACAGCTGAACATTAGAATTTTTCATGTAAGTAAAAACCATGGTTCGGAATTCACGTAAAGCCGTTGGTCCCGTTGCTGAATAACCACTGGTTCCATGCAACTTAAAAGCACCATACAAACAAAACTATCACAATCAACTGGGCAGGAGCAAAAAAGATCATTTATTCTTCGAGTTTAGTGTTATAAAAGAAAGTTTCATCAGGAATATGAACATTAGTCATGGAATGTATAAACTAGATCCATTAATCTAAAAAAGAAATGGGCAAATTTAATTATAAGGAAGGTACTTGAAAGACGGGATAAGGAAAGTTGGGCCTGCAAGGATTTGTACAATTTGACCTACTACTAATTATGGCAGGGCCTCACCTACAAACATATGACAGGTGCTAATACTTGTTTTCCAGCTGTCTATATGTTCGTATGTACTGTTTTACTAGTATATGTATTATGAGTTTCTACCACTTTGCATCAGTCGCCTGAAGATGGCTTAGTTAGCAATAAAGCCAATTTACAACTGTTTCATCTCTTTCCTGTTGTGTTTGGTATATAAAATCTCGTGTAAGAGTGATTGTTTCTTTGTAGCCTTCAGAATTTTTCTCTTTTTTTGTGGGTTCAGTAGACAATTGTTTAGGCTCTACGTTAATCACAGATATCACAGGTGTCGCAGGAGCGGTCAACAGTGCCATTGGTTTTTCTTTTCCCCTTTTGGTTATTAGTCATTGCTGCCGTAAGTTTTTACAGGATGTATCACGAGCGAATTTGAATATGTTTTTCTCTCTCAGAACAGTTTGTGTAGATTTTACCATATCAGTCCGTGACGTGGGATCATTTGTCGGTGATACAGTTTTAGTTTCAGCTGTTTGATGCTGCAGCTAGATTTACGGGAGAATTTGGGCAATTTTGGATATGTGGATAATGACTGCGTTTTTTTTAGAATATTTTTCAGAATTTGTTGCATTTCCAGGGCTCTTGCACAATACCCTTGTTGTATATTCAATTGTTCTGATGGTGTGGTGGACCCAATATCAGATGAGGTGTCAGTTTTTTTTCTCTTTTTTTTCCGGGTCCATGAGCACATGTTGCAAGCTACGACAATTGTATAGCACTTGTGTTTCTTTAGAGAGTTGTCGGAAGCTTCAACAAATATTTTCAAGTGTCTATCACATGGGAATTTGGTCTTTGCTCATGGTTGTTTTCGTGGCAAGATTCCCAGTGATAGGAGACTTGATTAAGTGTCTGGTGACTTGTGCCGAAGTGGATAGGGGGAAGCTTTTGTTTACACTTTGGGTTTGTGGTTTTGTTTATGATAAGTTATGGCACACTGATGCTTTTTTTCTAGGATTCTGTGGCAATTTTGGGTGTATTGATACTTTTATTTTGGCAGTTTTTGCCCTTCTCAGCAGAGTTATGCTAAACCGGTAATTTACAATTTTTGCCGGTAACACGAGCCCCTTGGGGAAGTTTTTCGAGGATATTTATTGATTGGCACATGCAGTATTTTTCATGGAGAGGCTCCAGAGCCTAAGCCTATGGTGAAAAGAGCTGTTTTAGCCTGCTGTTTTGGATTTTTGTGGAACATAGAGGCTTCAGTTATTTGGTTGCATTATGATTCTTTAGTCAGTATGTTTTTTTGGTGCCAGTGAAAACCTTCGTGATAAAAGGTATGTAGTAATGTTTTTAGGTGTGTCAGCTAAATGCTTTGAGTGCAGCTTCAGGAACGGAGTTTTTTTTCTGGATTACCCTGCTTGGAGGTATAACGATTTGGGGTACTTGTTCTTTTATTCCATAAGTGGGTATTGACGAAACAGAGGGGAACATATTTTTGTTTTGATTTTGTTTGGGTAGTATTGATAATAATATGGTGGTAATGTGGGTGGTATTTATATTATTATTATCGATTTTTGTGCATGACACAATTTTGAGTGTAAGTTTCCTCTAACGGCAGTTGATCTGTATTTACCCTGGATAAGTTTCGCTATTTTGGTGCCCCTTTAAAGGTGCAAAAAAATTTGTGAAAATTCAAAACCTGTAGCTATGCTGGCACATTTTGATATCTAAAATCATTTCACCATTGCTGGACACTACTGAGAAGATAAATCATACCATCTACATATTTAAATATTTTATTACGAATATAATAAAAAAATAATAAGTATTATAACCAAATATAATTACGAACATATTTACAAAAAATACAAAATACGCTATATACATATACAAATTGAGGGAATCCTTCCTAAAACTACTATTTACAATATGTAACTGCCAGAAAAGGTGTCGGACCCATAGAGGTCAAAATCTGAAAAGAGAAAGAAAGGGTAAGTTTTTTGGCCAAAAAAAAGGTCAAAATTTCATAATTTTTTTCAGTACCTAAATGAAATAGGAAGTGACTAATTTTTTTGTAGAATAAACTCATTTTATCCTGGAACGGAATTATATAAAAATATCTGCACTAAGATGTAATTTGCTGTTATATCAGAAATGTTATTCTCTCTCTCTATCTGTCTGTCTCTCTCAAACAATAATTTACGAAAATATTTTTAAAATACAAAATACACTATATACACACAAAAAATTGAGGGAATCCATCCTAAAACTACTATTTACATTATGTGACAGAAAATGTGTTGGGCCCATAGAGGTCAAAAGCAGAAAATAAAGGCTAAGTTTTTTTGGCCAACCAAATTGTCAAAATTTCAAAATTTTTTTGGGCATCTAAATGAAATAGGAAGTCGCAAATTTTTTTTATAGAATATACTCATATTATCCTAGAACGGAATTATGTAAAAAGATCTGCACTAAGATGTAATTTACTGTCATATCAGAAATGTTATTCCCTCTCTCTCGCTCTGTCTCTCTCTCTTTCTCTGTCTCTGTCTCTCTCTCTTTTCTCTGTCTCTGTCTCTCTCTCTTTCTCTGTCTGGCTGTCTGTGTGTCTGTCTGTCTCTCTCTCTACAGTGTGTCGATGATTTATTGACATAAGGTGATTTAATCTGTCACCAGAAAAGGCACAAACCCATTACTTCCCAGCCCCTCTCTCCCCCTCTTGTCTTGTAATCATTTCAAGGTCATGTACTTCGCCTCCAACCCTTCGTTAAACAAACTCGAGCTTTTTGCTATAGAGGTGTCAGCAACCTCTAATTATCATCAACATGACTTTCTAACTCCAATTGAAGTAAGTTGATGACATCCATGCCCAGAGAAATGAGAAATTAAAAAAAAAATGCAAAAACTGAGAAATTGGCATTCGAAGCAAATTGGACCACATGGCAATATAAAGCATCTCAGCCACAACCAATGGCATGCATAATGTACACACACCATCTACCTACAGTTTCCAACAATACAAAACTATACCAGTGTCAACAGTGTTAGACAGGAAATCACTACTTGATTGCCTTTGTATTCCATACATGTTCAAAACAAACAATTACTCAGAAAAAGGGGAAGGACAAAGGCAAGGCAAATGCAGGTTTTGACGATTGTAGGGAGTGTTCTGCTGGCCTCTTGCAGGGTTTTAGCTGATGGTGTTATTTTCAAACCAGGTATATTGATTGTTCAGTTCTTGAGACAAGCATTTTCTTTTTGGTACTAGTTGAGGTCAGCGGAAAGCTGTTTATGAGTAATGTGTCTACGAATTGTGGAATATTGAGGTCACTGGAGGTGGAATTAATTGCCTTTTATTAGTTTGATAACATGTCTTTGTTTATTGATGATAGATAATGGATTTTCAGGGCTTTTGTTTTGGTTAGTCTTCGGCCTAATTTTGGTTTATTTTTGCTGTTTTTTATGGTTGAGCTGTGATAATTCAGTTATGCGATTTGGGGAAGCACGTTCTACGAGTTTCCTTTTAATTTCGTGTGTGTGTGTAGATTTCGAATTAAATTGGGTGGGTTTGTGCTAATGGTGTATGGGGTTTGACTAGTGTTTTTATTATTATTGGAGTTTAGTATTTTTTTAAGGCGATATAGTTGGTTTTTGGATATTGTTAGTGATGATTTACTGTTTTGTGGTCTTATGAGGTTACTTCTCACAGATTTTGGCTCGTTTTCCTTTGAAGTGTTAGAATTGTTTTGGCAATTTTATTTCTTTGATTTTTTGATAGGAATTGATTTGGTGGTTGTGTGATGTATTTGAGTTGTTTTGGCACATTTTAGTATTTTGTAGCGTTAATTGGACAACGTTCAGTTAGTATTTGTTGGGATTTTTAAATCATTATTTTGTTACTCCTTGACAGAAGTATATTTAGGGTTAATTCCTCTCTAATTGACCCGTGGCATGACTGACGAAAATACCTAAAGCACCATAAAGCACCACTCCCTACGTTTCAATGGGATAAGCTAGCAAGACGTCATTTAGTTACTTTTGGAGAGAACTACGAATTCGTAGGGTATGGTGCCGCATGTTGCCGCCATGCGAAAGAATCTACAAGTCAGTTGTCTTCCACTGGGTAACACTTTGCCGAAGATTTTCTACAGCGTGTGCCATGGGTCTGTGCAGCTGCAGGCCACACAACACACACACACACACACACACATACAGAGGAGTGTCGAAATTTAAGATATGACGATATGCGCTCCACAGTGAACTGTTTATTATAGCCCTGATGTAGGCTATTGAGATTTATTTTATATGATGGACCTTGTGCTGCCAAGGTTATGCAGCTTTCATATTAATATGGTGTTTGTTGAACTGGCACAGTTTTTATTTTTTTATTTTATCTAGACTATTTTGTATGAACTATGGCTGTGCAGGAGCCCTGCAGGGTAGGTGGGGCCAAGCATCTGAAATGAGTACTGAAAATAGCAAAATGTATTGCTGTCCTAAGAAAATGATCGGAGAGCGAGTATGGTAAAAAATTGAATCTGTTGACATTACTCTTTGAAATGGTGATGTCGCACGGAAGAGGAATGTCTTCGTAATGAGATCTATTGCTTAAGGTCACCTTGAACATTTTTATTTTTGGTAATTGTCATCATTGACTGCCACTGACACAAAGCGGAGTCTGAAATATATACACATCATTTTTGGATGGTGAAGGCTGCTATCTCAGGCGCGATCAAGGGCAAAGACAGGTCGCACTTATGTTCGTGCATGGGCGGAAGTAGGTACACGTCCGAATCTGGTTTTAGTTAGTTTCCTGGGTGGGACCATTAGTCATATATGACGTCATGACGTCATCCCAAGGGGAAAGTCCTGTGAGAAAGTTTGTACATGAGTGTGTAGATTATATTCCCCTATATGATGGGAGGAAAGGTAACTGGGCACTTAGAAGTGGCCTCGTTTTGACATGGTCTCATTTCATTATATTAGTTGTGTGCCCAAGAGTAACTTTGTTTTTTTGTGTCTTGAACATTTGTTTCAGAGATGTCCTCTTTCATATGACTTTTGTTCCAGGAGAACTGGTTCATATTATTTTTATTTTTTTTATTTTTTTTACTATTTATTTCTGTATGATTCCTTTCCTTTTTTAACAGACGGTTCTGGAAATGGAGTAGTGTTGAGAGACATTATTGACCTTTTGATTGCCTATCATATGACTGATGTCTAGTTATTGCGGAGAAAGGGGTGTCGGATCCCCATGGTTATTTTTGTTTCCTGTTTTGAATTATGGTCTTTTAAAATGGTGCATTGTTTGGAGTTCTCATTGGGTTGGGTTGAGAAACTAAAGTTTCAGAATTTGTCTTATTCAGTTTATCATTTTGTTCTTTGTTAATAAAGTCTATATATTTTTATAATTTGTGAATCTAATTTAACCATCTAGGTAGTTTTGGTTTGTGAGTTACGTGAGAGAGAGAGAGAGAGAGAGAGAGAGAAGGGAGAGAGAGAGAGAGAGAGAGAGAGAGTGCCTGCTGCTCGTGTCATCGTTACCAGAGGGGCCCTCGTAGAGGCATGTTTTTCATATAGCATCCTCTCTGAGGGTGTGACAACCACACACACACACACACCACACACACATATATATGATATATAGTTATATATATATATATATTATTATATTTATATCTATATATATATATTTATATCTATATATATATTTATATCTATATATCTATATATATATATATATATATATATATATATATATATATATATATATTTATATCTATATATATCTAGTATATATCTATTTTATATCTATATATATATCTATATATATTTTATATCTATATATATATATTTATATCTATCTACTATCTATCTATCTATCTATCTATCTATCTATCTATCTATCTATCTATCTATCTATCTATCTATCTATCTATATCTATCTATCTATCTATCTATCTATCTATCTATCTATCTATCTATCTATCTATCTATCTATCTATCTATCTATCTATCTATTCTATCTATCTATCTATCTATCTATCTACTATCTATCTATCTATCTATCTATCTCTATCTATTTATCTATATATATATACTAATATATATATATATATATATAGATATAATATATATATATATATTATATATATTATGATATATATATATATCTATCTATATATATATATATATCTATATATCTATATATATATATATATATATATATATATAATCTATATAGATAATAGATATATATATAGTATATATATAAATATATATATATATATGATTATATATATATATATATATATATCTATAGATATATATATATATCATATATCTAGTATATATAGATATATATATATATAGATATATATATATATATATATATATATCTAGATATATTCTATATATAATCATATATATAATATATATATATATATAGATACTTATATATAGATATATATATATAGAGATATCTATATTATATATATTATATATATTATTATATAATTATATATCTTAATCTATATATATGTATAGATTATATATATATAGAATATTTATAGATATATATCTATATATATTATTATATTAATTATTATATAATATATATATATATATATATATATATATATATATATATTATATATATATATATGATATATATTCACATCTATACATACATGTATGTATTGATAAATCAGGAGGCTGCAGTAACTTTTTTTTTTTTACATTTTATCTCCTATCTTTGATCATTTTTGCAAAGTCTGCCATATGGATATTAAAAATTTTTCTGAACAGCAGTTACTTCAAAAGTGCCACCAATTATACATTGACTTCAGCAGATTTGGGTTATTTCAGCTTATTTTTGTGTTTTAACTAAGAATTTAATTTGCACTGATGACAAAATCAAATAGAATATTGCTAAATGTTTTTTGAACTGTCCTTGCAAGTCTTTTTTTGCTTTTTTTGATTTGTGCACATTGATGCATATTATAATTTTTGTTGTTGTAATTTTCTTTTCTATTTTTACTCTTAATAGGCATTCTCGTCATATTTGATTTGTCTCCTGTTACGAACTCCCTTTAGGAGGAAGTCGTAACTGGTTCTTTTATTTTAATCTTAAATCCAGTGCACAAAAACAAATCAGTCATGGGCGAGGAAAATCAGAAAGACACAGGCAAAAATCTCACAATATTTATTACACAATAATATACGTACACTGATGGCTCACAAAAAGTAATAAATAGACAAAACACAAAATGCCATCAAATAACTCAAAGAGTCACCTATAACTAAAGCTAAACCCTACTCAGAGAAGAAACCAAATTTTAATCTTAAGGGACCAAATTAAGTACCCACCACGCTAAACCTTTATAAAAATAAAAGGAAAGGAAAGATGGAGGAACAATAACAAAAAGAAAAAATAATCCAAACCTAAATTCAATAACAATCTAAACTATACTACAAACTTTAGACCATATAATTACACACTCTTTAGGGGGTATCTAAAAATACACACAGATTGGTCCTATGACACAGACCAGTACTAATACAGACGAGTCCATATATCGCTCAAAAAATGCAGTCACAGAACGTCACCCCATCAGAAGAACTGCACTTCAAAACCGTTGGTGGATACACACACTTTAGTCTAAGGCTCGCCAAAGATACAGGGGATGTTTCTCTTACCTGAGAGAGAACACCCTACTTGCTCCAACAAGGCCACTCTGGTGCTGATACAGTGGATACATCCATGAATGACGAAAAAGGCTCTCGACCAGACCACACACAACTGCCAACGCCAAGATTTAAGACAGTAGGCCACTTAAATCACAGTTGCACGTCGTACTCCTACATGTAACTTCACGTGCATAACTGCCTTTCACATTAAGCAGCAGCTCAATGACCGCAGATGTTCTCAAGAGAACAAGCGAGAAATCTTCAGAATAGGACGTTATATATGTAAAATCCACAACAGCAGACAGATCAGCAGCTCCAGAGTTCCTCAACGGCCTTGAACTAGCCTCTAGAAAACTTTGGGAGAGTCACAAGTCACCTCTCCTTACCACACTCCCAGTCACCATAAAGAAAATAAACAGAGTTACAAATTTGGCAAGGAAGCAAAAACACTGAGGAAGGCCGCCACTTCAAACTGCACTCAATAGATGGCGCCACAAAACTTAAGCTTTTTTTCAACCAAAGCAAATTAACAGTACATTAACCAAAATGTATACTAACGTAAAAACAAATAGCAAAATACCTAACTTAACTTAGTTTTACAAAATTGCAAACAATAGAAAATAAAAGCATCAGTGCAAAAAGGCAAAACAAAGAGATTTTACTTTAAATTACGTTACGGCCTGACACCTTCCTCCCTCAACAAAAAAAAAATAAATTTGACTAAACAGGAAAATTATTTTTTTTTTTTTTTTTTTCTTTTTAACCTTAAGAAAATATATGGTAAAGTAAACATGACAAGCATAAACACTCACACTAGGACTACTTAATCTAACTGGCCCCCCCCTAAAAAAAAAAAAAAGGGAACTCCGGGATTGCACATAAAATAAGCAAAAACAACCTTAGGATACATTAATAGCCTATACCCATCTGAAAAGAAAATTAGAAATCAGGAACGGCATAACAGCCAACACTTCACATCCTAGAAAGTGCATCGGGGATCTTGTTGTCCACATCCTTTTATATGTTGGAAGACCAGGTTATATTCCTGAAGGAGAAGTGCCCATCGCAGAATCCTTTGATTCGCTCCCTTCATCTTATTTATAAACACCAGCGGGTTATGGTCCGTCAACACTTCAACCTGGAAAGAACTGGATAAATAAATAGAAAAATGGGATACGCTCTTCACCAGAGCCAAAGCTTCCTTCTCTATGGTAGAGTATTTTCTTTCAGCCGGGAGTAACTTTTTACTGAAATAAGATACAGGGTGCATTTCCCCCTCATCATCTCTCTGAAACAGAACTCCTCCAATGCCCACGTCACTGGCATCCACTGCCAAATAAAGGTTTATTAAAATTGGAGAGCTAAGAATTGGTTCAGAGACTAATACAGATTTCAAATTAGAAAAAGCTTTTTCACACTCTGTACTCCACAAAAACTTAGTGTTCTTTTTCAATAGATTAGTTAAAGGCTGGGCGATGTCAGCAAAATTCTTCAGGAACCTCCTATAATAACCTAACATACCAAGAATTTTGCGAACACCACGGACATTACACGGTTGAGGAAGGTTGGCTATAACCTCAATATTAGCATGTTTAGGAGCAACCTTCCCCAAACCAACCTCATGACCAAGATAGGTCACTACAGCCTTACCAAATCACACTTGTTGATATTTACAACCAAACCAGCCTTTCGTAAAACCTGAAACAGTTTCTTCTTAACCTTTCAACATGGGTTTTCCAGTCCTGACTGTATACCACCAAGTCGTCAATATATATTTCGGTACACTCCCAGCCCGCATATCACCCTATTCATAGGCGCTGGAACGTACAAGCTGCATTTTTTTAAACCAAAAGGCATCACCTTACATTCATACAACCCATTTGGGGTGACAAATGCCGAAATCTCACGGGCCCTGTGAGACAATGGCACCTGCCAGTAACCCTTCAATAAGTCTAATTTAGTTACAAACTTGGCATTCCCTATCCGGTCTATTAAATCTTCAATCCGGGGAAGAGGGAAACTGTCACTCTTGGTTACCTGATTAACTCTACGGTAGTCAACACACATTCTATAATTTCCGTCAGGTTTCTTTACCAGAACTATAGGAGAACTCCACGGACTTGAGCTGGGTTGAATAAGATCATGGTCCAGCATATACTGTACCTCCTTCTCAACTACTTTGGCTTTTTCTGGGTTCAGGCGGTTAAGGAAGCCTGCTTTACTGGACGTGCGTCACCTACCTCAATATCATGTTCAAGCCATGAAGTAAGCCTGGAGGTCTCTCTAAACACTTCTGGAAAAGACTTTATTAAACATAACATGTCTTTCTTCTGGACTTCATCCAGATGCTCCAACAAAACATTAGCCTTATTAAAAATTTCAAACATTTGTTCTTAAATTCTCCTACAGATAAATTCTCTACAGATACATGGTTATCAACATTATTATTAAATACAGTAGCTAGAGGACATGGTATTTCATAAACAATATTTAATGGAATCTGGATTTCTTTCTACCTTCATATTTCTTTAATCTATTAATGTGAAAAAAATTCTAACTCTTTCTAGTAGAACCTGGAGAATCTAATTCATATTAACGTCAGACACCTTTCTTATTACCTTCCATGGACCTTTAAATACTGGGTTTCAGAAAACTATCAGAGTCCATATCTAAAACCAGAACCAGATCTCCAGATTCGAAAGAAACGACTTACTGCCTTGCGATCATAGAATGCTTTCATACAAGCCTGGGAAGCTTGCAAATTATCCTGGGCAAACTTCCAGCACCACTCAATTTATTTTTCAAATTAGATAAAAATATATTTAAATTTTGAATTTGTTTTCGTCCCCCAATCAACACTTCAAATAACACTTCCAAAAGACCTCGAACCTCATGACATACACCATCTGAAAGGAGAAACACCGTAGATTCATTTGGGTGAGTTCTTAATGCAAATAATGCATAAGGTAGTTCCAATTATCCCAACTACTCTCCCTTTCGTAACAGTACTTACCAATTATACTTTTTAAGGTTTGGTGGAACCTTTCCAACAACCCCTTGACTTTGCGGGATGATATGGGACACTGGTGATGTGCTGAATGGCCAGTTCAGCACACCTGTCCTGAAAGTACTTGGAAGTAAAATTAGTACCGCGATCTGATTGAATGGTACAAGGTAACCCATACCGACAAAAATATTCTACTAACTTCTCCCAGACAGCTTTTGACGTAACTTTCCTAAGAGGGAAAGCCTCTGGGAACCGAGAAGCCCTATCCATCACAGTTAATAAATACATATATCCCGATTGGGTTCTAGGTAAAGGACCACAACATCAATGACAATCTCTGCAAATGGTTCACCAATTACAGGATGGGTTTTAACGGAGCCTTTCGCAATACCTGATTGGGTTTACCCATGACCTGGCACGTCTCACAAGTTCGCAAGAACAGTTTAATACACTTTCTCATATTAGGCCACCAAAATAGCTTGGTTAATCTCTTAAAAGTTTTTGTTACCCCAAAGTGTCCCGAGAAAGGATCCTCATGAGCTAAACTGCAGCAATTCGTCTCTGAATTGTTTAGGTACTAAAATCTGCTTATGGTACTCAGAAGATTCCATAAGAGCAGAACGACTTAATCTATACAATAATCCTCTCTCTGATACAAAAACATGGCTTGAAAACATCATCCCCCTCAGTTATTTCCACATCAAATTCATCATGCTGAGCTCTTATAAAATCAGCCCTATTCCATGCTCTAACTACTTTAACTTTACTACTATCACTACTTCCTACAGACTCGAGCCTTCCTACTGCTACATCTACTTGTACAGGGTCTAAATTTAAATCCTCTCCGTCCATCAAGAGGTTACGCCCTTTTCTCTGGGAGCGAGTAGTTACAGCAATTGGTAATTTATTTAAGGTTAAAATGGGGAACAATTCTTGTCCCTCCACATTACATAAGTCATTTCCTAGGATACCATCTATCCCAGGAATAGGTAGTTTATCAACAATGGCCAGATTAATATTCTTTACAACACCCAATATGTCATCTCTCCTTCAACCACAGGAGCAGACACAACAGTGTCAGGAAAACCACTTAAAATAACATAGTTAGCGACCTTCACATCAAGAGGTAACCTACCTCTCAACAATAAAGATCGAGCAGCACCTGTGTCCCTCAAAAATTTGACATTTATAACTTCCTCCTCAAATCTCAGCTTACCTGGCCAAATATACTTATTAAATGACAGTCATATGGGGGAATCTTTCTCTTTATTACCTTTACATTTTCTTTATTCTCTACAGAATGTTGAGAAGCCTTAACTTGATTCACCAAAGCAATGGGAGAAGTAGCCTGCCTCTGTAAATAATTCTGACGAGCAAAACACCTAGCCTGGGTATGTCCTGTCTTGTTACACCAGTAACAGGTTCTACTACTTCCCACACTACTAGTTATAGTACGACTAGGATGAGCATTATCAGTTTTTGCAAAATTCCTATTCACAAAATTACCACCGGGATTACTTATTGGTTGATTTTTGACCTGAAAATTAGAATTTGCTTTAGAGTTAGCCTGAAAACTTAGAATTATTTTGGTTAAAGAAATTCTCTTTCTACTCTCCCCATTACCCTTGATCACAGGGAAATTACCCCTGAAGTTCTCGGTACCAACCTTATGGGTCAATATATATTCATCACTCAACTGAGCAATTCTGGGAAAAGAGGGTCACTTTCAAATCTTCTAAATGCACTCTTAACTCTTTAGCACAGGATTTCTTAAGATCTTCAATCAATATCAATTCCTTCAAGGCCGCCAAAGTAGTTACTTGGCGACTCTTGAGCCAGTCATCAAAATGCTCCTGCTTTACACGGGCAAATTCCACAAAAGTCATGTTCGGGGTTTTGTTAAAATTCCTAAACCTCTGCCTGTAGGCCTCGGGAACCAAATCATAAGCTTTTAATATCAAAGCTTTCACTTTCTCATAATCCCGAGATACTTGCTCCTCTATGGCATTATAAACCTTCTGAGCCTTGCCCAGCAGCGACATTGAATCAACACTGTCCAGACCTCCCTAGGCCAGACAACCTGGAAGCAACCCTTTCAAAGCCTTAAAGAATTCAGGCACGTTCTCCTCAGTAAAACAAGGTACAAGTTTTAGAGCATCCCCAAAACTAAACTTTTCCCCGATATCTTCACGGATGGGGGTAACTACTCAGCACACTTCTTACCTTGCTGGATCTTGGCCACTCTAACTCCATACCAAGCATTGCTCTCTCATGTGCTCGGATTTCTCTCCAACTCTCGAACTCTAACTTCTTTAGCTCCAACATGCTCTGAAAATTTCCTTTTACTAGTGGCTCTTTTCCACTTTGACCGAAGACGAGTAGGAACAGCTGGACCAACATCATCAGTACGAGGAACTCTCTCAGTCTGACTTTTACCATCAGGCAGACTGCCGTACCCTTCAAAAATCACTCCACAGTGGGGCAGATCCTGAAAAGACTCAATCCGGAGCCCCTTCTACATCAGACTCACTCATGCTTTCACTAATTAATTCATCAGCAGTTTGTTTAAGTTCACACAGCCTATTCTTTACCACTTATACACATCCGTTTTTCAATTCCCTATTTGTTAAAGAAATGCCTAACCACCTAGCACCAAGCTTTCAAATTTTCTTAGTCAAAGCACTCAATACCTAACACAATCCTCAGAAGCTAAATATTCAGCAGGGTTAAACTCTACATCAGCATAGTGAAAAGGAAAAGGAAGGTGATGAGCACCAAGAAAATAAATACTGAAAAAATCTCACCCAGAGCACAGTCTGAACCACTCGCACCACCGACTGAGTTTGTCCTGGATCCTGTCACGGTCGCCAAATTTGTTACGAACTCCCTTTAGGAGGAAGTCGTAACTGGTTCTTTTATTTTAATCTTAAATCCAGTGACAAAAACAAATCAGTATGGGCGAGGAAAATCAGAAAGACACAGGCAAAAATCTCACAATATTTATTACACAAATAAATATACGTACAATGATGGCTCACAAAAAGTAATAAATAGACAACACAAAAGGCCATCAAATAACTCAAAGAGTCACCTATAACTAAAGCTAAACCCTACTCATAGAGAAAGAAACCAAATTTTAATCTTAAGGGACCCAAATTAATTTACCCACCACGCTAACCTATTACTAGATAGAAAGGAAAGAAGTGGAAGGACATACAAAAAGAAACAATAATCCTACCTAAATCATAACAATCTAAACCTTAATATACTATCAAACACTTTAGACCATATAATTACACACTCTTTAGGGTGTATCTAAAAATACACACAGATTGGTCCTATGACACAGACCAGTACTAATACAGACGAGTCCATATATCGCTCAAAAAATGCAGTCACAGAACGTCACTCCCATCAGAAGAACTGCACTTCAAAACCGTTGGTGGATACACACACTTTAGTCTAAGGCTCGCCAAAGATACAGGGGATGTTTCTCTTACCTGAGAGAGAAACACCCTACTTGCTCCAACAAGGCCACTCTGGTGCTGATACAGTGGATACATCCATGAATGACGAAAAGGCTCTCGACCAGAAAACCACACACAACTGCCAACGCCAAGATTTAAGACAGTAGGCCACTTAAATCACAGTTGCACGTCGTACTCCTACATGTAACTTCACGTGCATAACTGCCTTTCACATTAAGCAGCAGCTCAATGACAGCAGATGTTCTCAAGAGAACAAGCGAGAAATCTTCAGAATAGGACGTTATATATGTAAAATCCACAACAGCAGACAGATCAGCAGCTCCAGAGTCCTCAACGGCCTTGAACTAGCCTCTAGAAAACTTTGGGAGAGTCACAAGTCACCTCTCCTTACCACACTCCCAGTCACCATAAAGAAAAATAAACAGAGTTACAAATTTGGCAAGGAAGCAAAAACACTGAGGAAGGCCGCACTTCAAACTGCACCAATAGATGGCGCCACAAAACTTAAGCTTTTTTTCAACCAAAGCAAATTAACAGTACATTTTAACCAACCAAAATGTATACTAACGTAAAACAAATAGCAAAATACCTAACTTAACTTAAGTTTTACAAAATTGCGAAACATAGAAAAATAAAAGCCATCAGTGCAAAAAGGCAAAACAAAGAGATTTTACTTTAAAATTACGTTTACGGCCTGACATCTCCTCTTTGCTGTGAAGACTGACTTTTTTTTGGGTGGTCACCTTATTTCTCAGATAGTAGTTTCGACGTCGAGAAGTCATCTCTTTCATTTTTGTTCGAGGTATTTTCAGTTTAACTCTTCATTCCTTGTCAATTCGCTTTTGGCTTCAGCCTAAAGAACAGAACCATCCGAACACAACCACCATTCCGTTGCACACCGGTTCATCTGGAATTAAACACTCAGAAGAGAACGGTTGTCTGTATCTAAACTGTGAAGCCTAACACAGGACCGCACAAAATATGGGGAGTCATTTGCATCCCATTATACTGAAGCAACGGCCATTCCTTCTCATTTGCAGAGTATTACAAAGACCGAAGGACGCTGTTGACAAGAACCCGCAGAACGGCAACGATCAGCTCCCACCTCATCCGAGAGGCTTTCGCCGTATTCAAGGTCTCTTGTTCCTGCGGCAGTATATTTACATGCAGGTGAAGCTCGCATGCATTAGTGCGGTGGAATTCCGATTCTTGCTAGAAAAGCACAATAAAGCACTCGATGTGTGTTTTGAACACGAAATGTAAGATACGCATGCACAGGAGTAATGCCATGGCAGTAGGTATCTTTATATATATATATATATATATATATATATATATATATATATATATATATATATATATATATATATATATATATATTTAATCATAAGAATACTTACATTGTTTCTTATCTTAAGCCTTTTTCCACATATAAAAAAAGTGGCGATAAAAGATATAATCCTCCAGGTTCTTGCCAAGATTTTAGGGATAAAGGTTCTACCACACTCCAGTGTTGTCCACTCATTTTAATTTTGCTGGATTTTAAGGTTTCTAGTTCCAGGTCATTTTTGCAGTATTTTCATATCTTCCTCTCCATTTTATCAAGATTATGAACATTGTTCACGTATGTGTCTTATGCTTTAGAAGACATTCCGTCGTCTTCATCAGCTACTGGTACCCTGAGGAGATAACAGCTATACACGGGTACATAAATGCCCCAACCATCATCTGTTGTTTTTTTTTATTTTCTTCTTGAACGCCTTGTTCGTATGCTTAATCCTTCGATGTTCAGGATTATCCTTTGACTATCCAACTTTTTATCTCCATTTATTCTTAAAACTCTGGTATACAACTTCTGCAGTGACTATGGCTCCCAAAGGCAATATAATTAATAACTTTGAGGACAAGATCGCTTTTGAAATTACATACTAGGGATTTAAGGATATAAAAAAAACGATGTCAAGTAAAGTGATACTCCAGAACAAAGTAGGATGAAACTTGCGACCAAAGAGAGCAAGGAGACTTCAGGGAAGGGCAGGAGGAGCTGAGGATAGACGGTCAGGTCATCCCAGGCATTAGAAAAAGGAAAAAAAACAAAACATTGCTTAAGAGGGCACAACAACACACACCACACAAACACACACACACACACACATATATATATATATATATATATATATATATATATATATATATATATATATATATAAATATGTGACCAGTCCTCGATTCACTATCAGAATATATTTCGTTTTGCACACGAACTGATAGGTGTACAAACTCACGCACACGTGAGCAACGGACTCTTGTCGAGAAGATTGGAAAAAAACCAGAACTTCAACTGGCAGGTCAGCGAATATTTTGGAGGAATAGTCGGAAGATGCCGAGGAAGTAAAACGGATCAAATCGAGCAGGGCAAGTTATCACCAGATCGTCATGTCACGAAAGAATGCTAACAGAACCGTGAGAAAACTCATGTGTGTGAGTTTGTACACCCATCAGGGCGTGTGCAAAACGAAATATAGTCTGATAGTGAATCGAGGACCGATCATTAGAAACCAGAGAGTTAACCGTTAGTGAGTTGAGCCGGAGGGGAAAAGTGCACAGAGATCCATTCACAAGGTAAAATCTATTTAGTGTTGGAGTAAAGAGATGCTTTATTGAACATTGAACATTATCCAGGTGCACTGCTTAAAGACTATGTTTAATGGAAGACATTTGATTTAAAATCAGTTTTTTCCTCCCATGTATACAAGAATATTTTTATTTTATTTTATTCTCGTTGTATTATGCTCATGCAATTATTATTTGCTTTTTGAAAATTGGTGATTTCTTTTCCCTCAGATGGATTCAATGTCGCCACACATAATGGGAATTCTTAACTTTTTTTTACTGAGATTTTTACCTCTCAGTTAGTGGGAAAGCAGAGACAATTTTGTGAATGAATGTGTCCTGGTGGGAGTTAGTGGGTGGCATTTAGTTAATATGATTTTTTTTTTTTGCTAGGAGTGATTACTCTTCATGTCTTGGGTTTTCCCAATTCATTATCCTTTTTTTTTTTATCATGTAAGCTTTTGGTGAAATTAAAGTTCTATTTTGGATATCTTGGAGTTTGGTTAAGCCTAAATTTAATGACATTGAAAGTTAGCTGGGATGTAGGTTGCAGGTTTTCTTATGGTAGGTGCCAGATAAATGGGGCCTTATTTATAATATATATATACTATATTATATATATATATATATATATATATATATATATATATAGATATATATA
>NC_087220.1:37204596-37212096 GCF_015104395.2 Macrobrachium nipponense | reverse complement strand
CTGCATGCAACGTTTGAGTTTGAGTGTAGTGGTTGTGTGTCCGATATAGCATTTTTGGGGGGACTGACATTGCTCGTCAGCACAGACAAACTTGTATACTATATCTGATTCAACCTCTTTCTCCGTCGATGGGGCCGTACTATTTTTCATTACCAATGAGGCCGTAAGGTTTGGTTTGCAATAAATCCTTGCTATTATTTTGTTATATGGCACTAGGGGGGTGGTTCCTCTTCGCAGTATACCAAGCATGGCTTTCCTTTCATCTTTGTGGTGTTTGTTGTATGGTATCTGATGGTATATCACTATTTCTTTGTCTTTGTCTTGTGTGTTGTCCCTCGGGGTCGGGTTATGGAAAGCCTCTAATCTTTTTTTGACAACTTGCTGGATCATGTCATCTGGGTAGCCGTTATTTGTGAGCAGCTGTTGAACTCTGTTGATTTCTTCGTTAGTCGCTTTCCACGTCGAACAGTGTGTTATGGCGCGTTTTATGTATGCATTTACCACAGATCGTTTATATGCATCAGGGCATTCTCCTTTAGCATTTAAGCATCTCCCAGCATCTGTCTTTTTAGTGTAGATGGTGGTTTTGTATTTGTTGTTCTTTTGGGTCACAAGTACGTCCAAGAAAGGGAGCATCTTCTCATCGCTTTTTTCTACCGTGAAATTTAATGTAGAATTTGCTTGGAGTTTATTTACTCATTCTTCTATGTCATTTTCGCCCTTTGTTGTGATAAAGATATCATCAATATATCTCCCATAGATTCTGGGTTTTGGGTGTTCTTCAAAAGTGACCTCTTCTGTGTGTGCCATGTATGCGTTTGCGAAAAGAACCCCAAGGGGGGAACCCATTGCTACGCCGTCCTTTTGCCGATATATTTTGCCCCTATGTTTGAGGAATGGGGCTTCCTTTGTACATGCTTCCAGCATCTCTTTTAAGATTTTTTCGGGTATCGGTAATGGTGGTTTCTCAGAGCGGTATATCTTGCCCATGATGATTTGTATTGTTTCATCCACTGGCACGTTAGTAAATAAACTTTCAACGTCCAGGGATGCTGTCTTCGTCGGGTGCGGTGTCTTGCAGTAGGTCGATGAATTCCGTCGATGATTTTAGCGAGAACGTTGAGGGAATGTACGGCGTTATAATTTCGTTCAATTTCTAAGCCACTTTATACATAGGGGATGTCATTTGGGATATAATGGGCCGTAGTGGGTTTCCCTGTTTGTGGATCTTGACTGTGCCGTAGCAGTATCCGGGTGCAAAGTTTCCGATGATTTTTGGAAAGATTACTATTCTCTGTTCTTTGTTCGCTTTTCCTGTTAGTCTCATCATTTTCTTTTTGAGGTCATTTGTTGGGTCTTTTTTAAGTGGCTGAAACTTATTATTATCACTTAGTATATTATCCATTTTGGTGTTGTATTCATCTCTATTCATTATGACGTACACTGCGGTTTTATTTCCTTTGCGTATTATTATGGTTTTGTTTTCTCTCAGTTCTTTTGCCGCTTTCTTTAGCTGTGGACTGACTATGCGACTAAAGTAGTTACCACGTGTTCTATTGGCCTCACCCAGTAATTCAGCGATGCACTCTTGTTTAAGTTCGATTTTGCGTTCTTCTTTCAGTCGCAGTAGTTTATCGATTAATACTTCTGTATTAATCCTCTTGGATTCAGAGTGTGGTCTTCGTATGTAATGGCAGTTCAGGCCTAGATTTAGTAACTGCTGGGCTGCTTGTCTCATCTGGTATTCCTTGATTGGGGGTGTCGCTCGGTCAGGTATTAATTATACTATTATTTATATTCATGGGTCTTCTCAGGTTGGTGGGGAGGAAAAGCACTTTCTGTGTCGTATTTAATGAGGGCTTCTCTTGTTGTACATTCCCTCAACGTTCTCGCTAAAATCATTGACGGAATTCATTGACCTACTGCAAGACACAGCACCCGACGAAGACAGCATCCCTGGACGTTGAAAGTTTATTTACTAACGTACCAGTGGATGAAACAATACAAATCATCCTGGGCAAGATATACCGCTCTGAGAAACCACCATTACCGATACCCGAAAAAATCTTAAAAGAGATGCTGGGGCGAAATATATCGGCAAAAGGACGGCGTAGCAATGGGTTCCCCCCTTGGGGGGAACACCCAACAGAGTTCAACAGCTGCTCACAAATAACGGCTACCTAGATGACATGATCCAGCAAGTTGTCAAAAGAGATTAGAGGCTTTCCCTAACCCGACCCCGAGGGACAACACACAAGACAAAGACAAAGATAGTGATATACCATCAGGTACCATACAACAAACACCACGAAGATGAAAAGAAAGCCATGCTTGGTATACTGCGAAGAGGAACCACCCCCCTAGCGCCATATAACAAAATAATAGCAAGAATTTATTGCAAACCAAACCTTACGGCCTCATTGGTAATGAAAAAATAGTACGGCCCCATCGACGGAGAAAGAGGTTGAATCAGATATAGTATACAAGTTTGTCTGTGCTGACGAGCAATGTCAGTCCCCCCAAAAAATGCTATATCGGACACACAACCACTACACTCAAACGTCGCATGCAGGCCAACAGAAACCAAGGAGCCCATTCATCAGCACTTTGTGGATACCCACAATAAAAAACCATCCATACAAGAACTTCTCACACCAAAATAATACACAAGGAAGGCAACTACAATCGTTTATTGATATCAGAAGCAGTCAGCATCGCCATGCAACGCCCCAACCTTAACATCCAACGTGAGGGCCGAGGCAGACCGATCCTTGCCCACGGAGGCAGCCCTTCAACCGCGTGGAACAAAACCACCACACGCGGACAGGAGCGCACGCTACACACTGACATTCAGTGAATTAAACATATATGTAATTAATATATATTTATGTATAATGTGTATATAATAACTTACTTTCAACTTTTTATATAATTTCTATTGTTAACATATTTATTTATTTGTCTTATTTTATGTTTCACTAGATCTTTTGTAAATACTTAAAACTAGGTATCTGCAATTGTACTACCTTTCCGTCCTCATGACGTCACAAAACGCATGTAGGCTCATATTTGTAAATACGGGCTGCTCTACGAGCAAGAGTCCGTGCTGGCACAAGGCCAGCTTAATCTTAAACTACAACAACATATTTGTATCAGTACGCTTGATCAACTGTCAATACGTATAGGTTTGACGAAACAACTGTCGCGTGTAAAAATACTGGAGTAATGGAAGAACCCCATTATGTGTCCATTAGTAACCTGAACAATGAAGTAAAGAAAATAATTAGAAAATATGAAGCAATTTCAAAAAAGCTGGTTAACAGTGAAAAAGTCATCTATTCAATGAGTATATATATATATATATATATATATATATATATATTATATATATATATATATATATATATATATATATATATATATATATATATATATATATATATATATATATATATTATATATATATATATATATATATATATATATATATATATGTATATATATATATATATATATATATATATATATATATATATATATATATATATATATATATATATATATATATATATATATATATAGAGGTACAAATACATAAACGAAAAGGCGCATTCGTGCCAGCTGGGAATTTACAAAGGAAATCAACTCTGAAATTACTGACCGCTAGGCCCCTGCAATGCACACAAAGACAATAAGAAAAATCTTACCAAAAAACCCTTGAAAATCTCTCGACATCGGCCTCAAAAAGTTGCAATTTCATATGAATACTATTTTTGAATTATCAGACTACACTGATTAAAACGCAACGGGACAAGCCTCGGATGGCAAAAGTACAAAAGGATTGGTGACCATTTTAGTGAACCTTTACAGCAAAACCGGCTCCTGGCTGAGGGACACACCGATTACAAGTCTACTTTTGTTAATACCATGAGAGAGAGAGAGAGAGAGAGAGAGAGAGAGAGAGAGAGAGAGAGAGAGAGAGAGAGAGAAGGGACTTTTTCATGGTGCAATCACTTCGCATTGCTGCTCAAAGATTCTATATTAGTCAGTTCGCCCAAATTTCATTTTTAAACATAAAAAGCCATTTCAATATTCACAACACTGCCTGTGCAGTCAGACTGAATGCAAATAATTTTACTTGAACATAATCACAGATAAATGAGAATCAAAAACTCTGCTTCATGCTTCACACTGCTGCTTGCAAATCATGAGCGTTGCGAAGGATTGTTGGGAAAAAACGGATCCAATTTGTTTTTCGCGACGGTTGATATACTTTAGAAAGTAGTAAGATAAGAATCCATTATAATCCTGTAGATTCGAGACTAGTGACAATATAATACTTCCGATTAAAAGTTCCCGCCATTTGTTTAGAAACGGAAGGGCTTAAGATGTCTTAAAAACCTGTGGTAAATTAGAGAACCACTGCTTAGAATGCTACCAAAGAATGGTAGTAAAGAGTTGGTGGAAGAATCTCGAAAAGAAGGATTTCAGCGGAGATCACTCCTTCAAAACCGTTAGTTGACTTTCCGTGGCAAAAGCGAGGACGAGACAGAGAACAGGAAAAGGCAAACACATGTGATTTGAGCAGATGAACGAGATACCAGTTGTTCTTAAGAAACCAGATCCCTTATCCGAAAAGGGAGAGAAATAAATTGTAAACTGTTTTTATCAGTGTTGTAGATAATATTCCAAAACGTAATATTTTTTTTACTGTTTTTATTTAAGTCTTCTTGAAGCTCTACAGCGGCCTCCCTTCATAATCCATGACAGATGAGGAGTTCCGCTTTATCTTGTGGAAAAAAAGCAAAATGTTCTTTTAGTGCTTTTTTTTGTTTTATATTTCTTGATTATATTCTTCATGGAGGAGCTTGGAGGTAAAATGGAAAATAAAACAAATTAACTCGTAGCCGCTAACTGGGGATGGTTCCCGAAATATAAAATAATATGTATATATATATATATATATATATATATATATATATATATATATATATATATATATATATATATATATATATATATATATATATTATGAAAATTGATTAAGATACAATCAGGAAATATTAAGCTTTAATAGTATAGTCTATCGAACAAATAATGAAAAAACTGCAAATTTCCCACCAGCTTTGCATTCATGGCAGTTTTCCGTAACGCAGGAACTCATGAAAAATGAGGATCCGTTGCCGATTCCATTTTTGGGATGAAAGAAGGAATCCTTTAGTCCTCAAGAGACCGAGCTCTTTTCAAATGACCTCAGAGGAGAGATGAGGAAAGGAAGGAGGAAATTGTTTGTGATAGGAATACATTGAAAAAAGGAATAGATCCTGATATGAATGACTAGTTATGGATATGAAGGGTAAAAATCGAGGGAAAACACAGAGGTATGATGCAGATGCAGAAGAGAATGATTTTGTAGCACTGATTAGGAAACAAAAGTGGGAATTAAAAAAACGGAAAAATCATCGCTCATCACTGAATATTACCAGAATTATTTCCGAACTAAGATGGATGATTATGTTTGCAATATATGAGAGGAAACAAGTGAAAATAGATTACGTACTATAGAGGTAGAAACATCTAATATGTCCTTGTTACGAAAACAGGGTTTCGAACGGATTGAAAACATAATATTCCATTTTGATATAAAAGATATAACACAAATTAGAACATCACAAACTGTTAGAAAAAAAAACATAAAGATCTATATGTATTAAATACAATTTGATTATGCAGTACTCCAGATGTTGAGTAAATGTTACAAGTGAATAAAGGGATATAAATATAGAATGGGTGAAATAACAAGTACTGCAATGGTAAATCTATTTCCAATATCCCCTTAGGTCCAAATTTAACAACTTATTTCGCAGTTACACTGTGAAGGTGGTCATGGAATATTTCATGATGGTAATACCCATCAAAGAAAATAATAATATTCACAATTTGATGATAATCTATCGTTGAAATAAAGCAAAATCACTAGGAAAAAATCTGGAAATGGCAACCATATTATGTCTAAAACCTGTTTGACTAAATTGAATTATTTCATACATTCAAAAGAGTAAACGCAAGGATATTAGCGAGTATCATTAAATCTCAAGAAATAATACAGTAGCGTTTTAAAGAGACGTAAATATGTTAGCGATTCCGTCGTTATTTATAAACTAGTCACCAAGTTGTACTTTTGGGTTGCATAGCAAACGTCGGTTGGTATAACCCCATCCATTCTGAGTTATGTCTCCGTTGACTGTGAAGATATTCTCTTATATTTTGATTCTATTGCTTCTTTCTTGTGTAGAGGTTAAGTCGTGGAAACACATAGTACAAAAATAGGATATATTCTTTTAGCTTACATGGTTGGATAGATGCAGAGGAGGGTTCTGAATAGATGTTGAAACTAAGAGTGGTAAGGTAAGTCTGAGATACAATTCGTTTACAAATCGTAAGCAAGCAAACACTGCTCGATATACAGACATATGAACTAACATACTGATCTAGGTTAGTCACGGAAGCCTCGTCGTTTCGTGGGAGAGTCAAAATGATTCCCAGAGAAGGCATTGTTGATGTTTATGTCCGACATAGATACTGATGATTCCAGGTGTTCACACACTGGGGTTTTTGGACAATCTTTCCTGCATGACCTCCTTGGCCTATGGCCTAGTTCCTTGTTACATGCATTACTCTACAGAATATTTATATACATTTTCATTTTTAATGTAACACTTACATTATTGCTCAGTCACAAACAAAATCAAACATAAACTACTAGTCAGGTCGTAAAGATTGCCTTCCCATATAATATGTAATAGTGTGATTTTAGATATAAATACACAATATATGGTAAACATATAACTACCAACAGAGTGGATTAAGGAAATGATATTTAAAACTGGTTTATAAAGTAAAACTTAGACATATATGGTTAAAATGGGATATAAGTAAAAAAAACTACATGAAGTATACAGATACAGATCCACGTACAAAGACATCAAAGCATATGATATGATTCTAAACTAACTAATTGGTATATGTGATAATATTACGATAACATTTGGTTATAATGTCAATATGAAGATACATATTCAAACAAAAAATACTCAGCGTTATTTCTTTTGATGGTTGACATGACACAAAGATTATATATTAAAAATCATGATATTATAAAAATTAATGGTACCAAAATGTGATAAGATACAAGGTAACAGTTTGAGTATGGGTGCTACCTGATATACGTGCATGCGTATATATATTGATTTAAATTACTGATTCAAATAATTGTGATTAAGATATGTGCACTTTATATAGATTCCTAGTGCGTATATGCACAGATATATTGATTCATTGTTTAACTTCTATATGCTTCAAATAGGTGCTCTGATAGATATATTGTATAGATTAGTTTGCACTGATTATTTTTAAGATACTGATACTTTTACATATGGAATGCTTTGTCAAGGAGGTTTCTACTACACAGTTAGCCAGCGTCTTAAACAACTTTTCGCG
>NC_087220.1:37194596-37199596 GCF_015104395.2 Macrobrachium nipponense | reverse complement strand
TTTAGTAATTGATTAAGTTCACAACTGTTCGAGAGGATGAAAGCACCTTAATGAATAGATTCTCATATACATGTTAGATTGAAATGCCTAATCCTTTTGTTTCCGGATATGACCATGCAAAAATATTTATAGGTTAACATTTGCTGCTTCTTTAAATTGGAAATTGATATGCCACTCCACAAATCTAAAGAAAGCAAAGTAATCGTACTTTTTTTTTTACCTAATACGTAAGATTATGATGAACATTAGCAAAGAGTATGGCATGTGGAATGAAATTAACTAATCCTTGTTCCTGAATACACAATACTTTAAATATGTTATTCCATAATTAGGCCACCATTTTCGTTCTCCTACGCTGCACTGTGAACGCTGAGAATGTGAGCGTTAAATCATTTCGGTACTATGAATACACCCTTCTATTCCTTAAGCTTAAGAAATTTGTTATTTTTCTGAGTGAATGAATAAACAGTTCAATCGAGCATTCCCCATCACGGGTAGTACAACCTGGTCGCTTCAGCAGGACGGAATCGAAGCAGTTGTTCCTCTTCCGTCGAACAATCCTCACTCAGAGGCCTTTGGGAAGCAAACCATAAGTCTCAAGGCTCACTGTAGTCATTCACCCGTCCATGCATTCACTTATTCAACCAGGATGAATTACGAATAGCTTGAACCTGTCAAATTTTATTCACGATACATCATTTTATAAGAAACTCCAAGATCTGATATCCGGACATTTTCCTGGTGTGAAAATGAAAATTATACCCACAAACCCACTGAATATCGGTAGCCTTTTCAGTTTCACAGACCGTTTGGATCAATTGATGACTTCGTGTTATTAAAAGTTTACTTGTCTTCAATGTAATCGAGGAACCTATATTTGATCGACACATAGGTTACTGAAGGTCAGAATCAACAGTCGTGGAGCTGTCAGCTATAAAACTGGCACGAAACTTTCAAATCCCGAATTTTCTAACATAAGGGTTCATACCAATAAATGTAAATATTCCGTATAGTACAAAGACTCTAAGGTTTTGGGCAGAGCCTCCTATCATAAAACTCTAACAACTAACGAATCATTGTCTGCTAAAAAAGCTCATTGAACACCCATGCCACGTCTACACATCTTTACATCTCTTGAACTGTTTACGTTTTTGGTCAGTCCTTCCCTAATCTCCACCCTTAACGGTTGGTCCTTTTATTCATATTTGTAACTATCTTTGCTGTATTGTACTTTATATTGTGCATTTTGATATTTGTCTTTTAATTTTAGTGTACTGATTAGGTATCATTACTTTGTTGCTTAAAATTGAGGCCTGCTGTTTGACTTTCAAGCGTTGCAACCTACAGTGTTTGAGTTGGTGTGCTCACCCAGCCTTCATTGTGATTTATTTGTTGAATGTTGTGTTCTAGTAGTATATCTAATAGCTTTTTAAATTTCTGCTTATTTTCTGCTCTACTGTTACTCTCTTTTTTTATATGTATAAATACAACCACAATCTCCTATTCGTTCTTTCCAATCTACGAAAGGAAAGTTGAAGTCTCCGGATAGGAGTATAGTCTAGTCTATGTGATTTCTACATATATCATTCAATTTTTCTATTATTATGTCAAAGTATTTAGTATTAGGGGGTCTGTATATTACCATGTTCACTCATTTTTCAGATTCAAATTCTACCACTATTAATTCACATTCAGTGTTACTATATTTCTCACATATTTTTCCTTGATTTATGTCTCTCCCATATATCGCAGTTCCTCCTTGATTCCGATTTATTCTATCTGATCTGTAAGTTTGGAACTCCTTTATCTGATCATCATTACCAGTCTCTTAGGAATACCAGGTTTCACCTCTATTCATTATATCTGTTTTTTCAGTTTGGGTTAGTTCTTCTAAGGACTATTTTTTCTTTTTGAGTTACTTGTAACTAAACCCTACGCATTCATCACTCTGATGGTTTGCTTCTTATCCTGATACATTTAATATGGGTAATTATAAGGATTTTCCCATGTCTCTTTCCTGTTCTGATATGTTGTTCATTTTTTCATTTCCAGAAATTCTGACAATAAAAAAAATCAAATTTTTCCAATACATTTGATCTTCCATCTTCATATTTATTCATTTTGTTTCTTTCCTTCACCTCACGTTCTTTTTTCCTTTCTTTATTGCTTCATTTTTATTTTTATTTTTATTATTAATTAATTTTGATTCATGGCTACAGGGTGCATATATCTACATTTTTTGTTGAAATTACATCCTTTTCCTTCAATTAAGTTTTTGCATATTTTTGGATGTAGATCGCTGCATTCATCCTCATAGCCATCTAGGTATGCACATTCGCCATAAATCTCATAATTGTGACATATCTCGGGATGCTTGTAGTGACGTCTTTCACCGAATCTGCAATTCCCTCTTTTCAAAAAGGTGTAGACTGTGTCTTTTTTTTTTTTTTTCTTGCTCTTTGGGATTTTATTTTGTGTTACCATGTCTTAATTTTTTCTTCGTATGCATGCTGCTGTATTGCCTCATGTAGTATCTGTGAGTATCTCTGCGTCATACACTTGTCCTGTTCTTTGTTTTCATTATTTTTTTATCACTTCAGTTTTATTTACTTCTTCTCCATGTTAGACAAGTAGAGCAAATTACTCTTGTGTCCTTACTTTTATTTTGCTGGACTTCTGCACATTGAAGATCAGGTTTTGTGGATTTACAATGCTATACCACACCTTACATGCATTATACGCTTTAGGCATTCGTTTCCCTATTGCATCAATCAGTATATTCATTATATTCACCTTATTCATTTTCTTTGTTGGAATGTGTTGATTGATGTAAATTTTCTTTATAAGTTTCTTGATCACTTGAATTTTATTTGGTACTCCATCAATTATTTTCATAATCTTTTTTGCAGACTGCTCCAGTTTGAAGGATCTTATCGTTTCAATATATCTATGAATATTCTTGCATCTTTTTGGTTAGGGTTGTTATTGATCTCAGATAAGAAATGCCAGTTCCCTTCCTGCTAAGTCATCATATTGGATGTCTGCAAGGCAAGCAAGATTCTTCCATTTCTTACCACAGTTGCTGCCACTCACTGCCATTCTGTTCGAATTTTTAATAATTCAATCGAAAAACCAACTTGGTCGATGCTTTATCCTACTATTCTGACTCTAATCTAATCACAACAGTTTGCGAACAGTTCTAGCTATAATTCGTTTTCTAGTTGTATGTTATACGTGGGATAGTGGTTGAATATTCAGACCATGAACAGGTACATCTCACCAAGCAAAATGGCACTGAGGGGGCTGGAGGGTAAATTTTCCTCCCAAGGTAGCTGAGTTGCAGATGGTGTGTACCATAGCTGTCAGCACACCAACAGTACTCTACAATAGTCTTAGGAGACTTATCCACCAGATGGGTGGCAAGATCAGGAAGGGCGTAACAGAGGAAATCCTCTAACTGGAAAAGCTCCAGGATTTCGTCAGCTGATGTGGCTTTGGCGACATTGGTCCATCTATGAAGGGCTGGCATTTTCTTAGCCACACACTCACCAAGTTTAACCAGCCTCCTTCAGCATATTTCTCCATTTGTGCCTCCCCAGGTCTGGTGTTATTTCAAAAGCACTTATGATTGCCTCCTAGGGCAATATCCCTTTGATCTCTGACTAGGAGAGCATTAAATGCTAAGAGCCTCCCCAAAATGAGTGCTATTTTGCTAGACGCAGGCTGGTAATTGTCTAACACCCACTCAACATGGTTGAGCCAGGCTTCAAGCTCAGATTCGTCCCACGGCTTAATGAGGGTTCCTATGCTGCTGAGAGTGGAATTTGGGGAAGTGGACATGGAGGGGCATTAACTCTGGGTGGCCATAGCAGGTTGATTTGCCCTTTCTTTCTCCCTCTTTGCTCTTTCTCCTTTCTAACCTTTCTGCTTCTTCCTGCTTCTCTTGGGCTAATCTTTCTTTCTCCCTTTCTTCTTTTCTGCTTCTTCCCTCTCCTCTTGGGTTAATCTTTCTTTCTCCATCTTTGCCTTGGCCACAGCCCTCTCGGAGGTTACCTGGTTAAATAAATCCAAGCCCTTCAGTCCCATTTGTTTCCCCAACTGGGAGAGAGCCTTAAGCTTCTCAAAGGCAACAGTAGCCATCTGGTATGGGTAGAGTGTTTGTGGCAAGGAAGGCAGCACTGAAAGACCTAGAAATCTTGGAATACACAGGCATTAGGTCTTGGAATTGACATCTCTAAAGGACTATGGATTGGACTCATGAGAATGTAATTGATCGTCGCTAGGACACAAAATTAATAATCACAATGACAGAGAATGTTAATCCACAAAAACTGAGGTATTGGTCGTCACTAGGACACAAAATCAATAACCACAATGACGTAGGATGTGATTTTCATGGATTGGACGTCGCTAGGGCACAAAATTAATAATAACAATGACGGAGAATATGAAGCCATGAAAACGTGTGATTGATCGTCGGTAGGGCACATGTTTTTTTTTATTGTTTATCTTAGTTTAACCAGACCACTGAGCTGATTAACAGCTCTCCTAGGGCTGGCCCAAAGGATTAGATATTTTTACGTAGAGGAACCAGTTGGTCACTTAGCAACGGGACCTACAGTTTATTGTGGGTTCTGAACCACATTATATCGAGATATGAATTTCTATCACCAGAAATAAATTCCTCTGATTCCGCGTTGTCCAAGCCGGGAATCGAACTTCGGACCACCGGATTGGTAGCCGAGTGCGAAAACCGCTGGTCCAACGAGGAATATGTCGGTAGGGCACAAAATTAATAATCACAATGACGGAGAATGTGAATCCATAGAAATATGGGATTGGTAGTTGCTAGGACACAAAATTATTAGTCACAATCGATAGGACTCAAATTAATAATCACAATTATGGAGAATGTGAATCCACGGAAATGTGTAGTTGGTTGTTGCTAGGTTTCAAGGTTAATAATCACAAAAACGGAGAATGTGAACCCACGAAAATGC
>NC_087220.1:37164324-37189096 GCF_015104395.2 Macrobrachium nipponense | reverse complement strand
CTAAGTTTGATGTTACATTCTTTAGAATAAAAGACACTTCAGAATATCTTTAGCAATTACGAAAAATGAATTTTAAATTTCAGGAAAAGTAATCGTATGGTCAAAATGTGTTTTATTTTATTTTACCACTTGTTGCTCAATTTTTTTTAAACCCCTTGTTGGATAAATGCTTTGTAATTGTTTATTTTTTTCTACAGCACTTTGTTCATTTTATTTTTTAGATGCTACTGATTCTTTACTCTTTTATTCGAATTTTTGTCATGTAATTATATTATGAAAAAAAAATATATTTAGAAGAAATACATAAACTTGTTGGCTTCTCATTTTACAAAGCACGTATAAACTATTAAAAATGTGCAATGTATCCTGTATTGAGTAGCTTCTTTAAATAGAAAAGAACGTTAATTTTAATATTTATTACAGTTAACTCGGCTAACAACTACACCCGGATATCTGGGTTGAATGAACTTGCCAATAAAACCTAGTAGGAGTTGAAAACATTTCTTCCCCAACTCACAGATTAAGTTTCCAATCCATTTGAAGTTAGCGATTCATGAGAGGCGTTGCTTGATAAGTCCGAGGGAGAGATTAGTATGCAGGGTTCAGTTTCAGTCAGATGGTTTACTTAGTGTTAAGAAGATAATGGAGGCCAGATACGAAATGGAGTTACGTGGAAGTTAATCCGTTGAAGATTTAGAGTTAAAGCTGATAAAGACGCTTCATGATCATGAACAATCACATAATCATCCGAAAATCAGAATGTACTGGGTCGAATATCACAAAGCAATTATTGGTTGAGGTATTTGACTTCGTCTTTACCATGGATTATCTAAGTATGATATCAATCCAGATTTTTTTTCTTTCAGTCACCATTTGAAACTCACCACCTCCTAAAAGAAAACAAATATGTAACACGGTATTTTGTTGTATATAAGAAGGGAATTACCTACAGTTTTTAACTTTGCAGAAATAGTTGCGACTAGTTCTTGCCATTTTATCGTTGTTAAAAAATATATTTCATTACAAAAGGAAATCGCTTTATGACATAGGTGTAATATTATTCCTTTATGGTACTGATGCGTTGTGTTATCCAGTTTCAAAGACGAGTGTTTTATTAAGCCTTTAAGGTATGAATGCTTCCTGGTATTTCATGTAAAAGCTTATCTTAGAGTATAATTCGTGAACATAGTGTTTTATGATGACATCCTAGTAAAGAACTAAAAGGTTCAGAAGTTGAAATATCCTGCTGAAATATCTTATTTCTCTTATGATGCATCACTCTTATATATATATATATATATATATATATATATATATATATATATATATATATATATATATATTATATATATATATATATATATATATATACATATATATATATATATATATATATATATATACATATATATATATATATATATATATATATATATATATATATATATATATAATATATATATTATATATATATATATGTATACATATACATATATATATATATATATATATATATATATATATATATATATATTATATATATATATATATATATGTGATTTCTGCATGAGTACTTCATGATGCTTGCATCTTCGACCTCATTTCCATTTTACAAAAAAAACAAAAGGAAGGTGTAAAGTAAGTATGCGAAGGTATGGCGTGTATTTTAGTATACAACATCCAGGTGTTTTTCCATAAGTTATTTTTCCCCTGTAGATAGTAGTGCCACGAAAAAATGAGTCCGATTCGTTTCGCGGTCAAATAAATCATAGACGTCCAGATGTCTTGCTTTTCAACCCTTAATGTCATCATATCTCAGATTAGTGTCAAAATTAGTTCATTGTAGTTTCATTCCACTTCGAAGCTTGAAATTTCCTCAAGACGCTATGAATACAATATTACAGGAAGCCCCTCCGAATGAATCCCTTATGGAATTCTCGGGTTACCGACAGCGAACGCAGCGGCGTACCCATGATCTAGATAAACAGGTCTAACACTCCCGAGAGGCTATGACGTCACCGACGCCCGTCGCGACACAGGCAACCGCTGCCCCAGGGTAGTCTGGTTACGGTGCCCAATCTACGCCCCCGGATGAAGGACTTCCGGCAACGTTGCAACAACCATTGCGGAGATCTAACAGAATTGCAGCCAGGAGGTTTGATAGGGGAGAGAAAATAACCTAGTTGGAGTTAACTGCCCTCTTTCTTCATCACCTGGTCCACAAACGAGCTAACGACCGGTGTCAACAATCTTCAGCGACTCTGTTAATCTATTTCTAAATTCACCTCAGTACATGGTGTGCCTAATTTTTAGTTTGGACTGAAGATGAAACCAGGGAAGGGTTCGAAAGCGTTGTGAAGGGTTTTTAAATCATACACGAACTCGCAACATTTTTTATTATTGTGGACCTCGTCGAACAAAATAATCCTATAGTTGTACAGTACTTTATACCTATAAACCGATATTATCTTCCTCCTTCTTTCGTATCTTATCTCACGATTTTTTCATGTTTTTTTCTCGTTTATAAGCATTATATTTGTCAATTCTCATAGTCCTATTCAGGTACCGAATTTTGAAGAAAACGCTTATTTTTGTAAACAAATTTTAAAATTTCAGTAGGACCATCTCTTACCGCCATCTGCAACCCGGATGATACCTTTTTGACAAAATCCTTTCCTTCCCTAAGCGTGGCACCATGGATGGCTTTAAAGACTTGCCTCATTAATTTTAATTGTTCCATGAATTTTTGCGATGGAACATGCAAATTTCCCCTATTCACAAAATCTATCCATTTCTTCCCAGGGTCGATTTTGCAGACTTTCTCCCCTAATTCAGGATATTACTTGATACATTTTTGCACAATATACCCTCCTATAGAGCATAAAGACTCTTCCTCACATGGGGTTTATTTGATAAGCTGTCTATATCAGAAAATTCCAAACTGACACCTTCATCCTTATTTTCAGTTTCAATGTCAATATTTTCGAGCAAAATGCTTGTCATGCAGAGTACTAATGCTAACTCTCGTTTATTTTCATCATCAATCGAAGGCACCTTGTCCCTCATTAACGTTTCACCAGATATGCAGAGAGAATCGTCATTTTCTGAGAATGAGTTAGTCTTATAGCTAAAGAGTTTTGTTTCCTTCCCCAATAAAAATGATCTGAGTCGATACTTGAAACTCAAAGTATTGGGGTACTCATGAGGACCATGCATCTGCCTAATTAATAAAAAAAAATGTTCCAAGCAGTCATTATATAATCGAGACTATATAAACAGTTTAACATGTCAAAGAGTCCAATCAAAGATTTGCTAGAAAGAATAATACCTTTCTGAAAACTTAAATAACGACTTGCATGACCTTTCACTCTCATAGTTCTCATCGTGTGTACCATCCTACCCAAAATTTCTTTCTGGTAATCTATATCCAACCCATAGGCATTTCATGATTTTACATTTCCATATGTTTCAATGGAATTCATCAAATCAAACCGGTCATTTGCTAAATCTATGAAATCAGCTGTCACCAACCAGTTCTGGGATGAAATTGAACCTTTTTCTCCTAGAAACATTACAGCATTAGCACATGTTTTAGACATTAAGGATAGGCTCCAGTTTGGAGGGGTGCCGATCGTAAAAATATTTGCCAAAAAATACACTAATCAAGACAGGCTAATGAATTTATCAGGCATTATTAGCACTATAATAACGCATATTCTCTGTGAGTTTTATCATCCTACAGGGAAAATAAATGATTTTATAAAAAAAATGTGAAATTTAGGGCCCCTTCTACTAAAGGTTATTTGGTGATCGGTGAGAAACTACAGTCTTGAATAGAAATTCAGTCTTACAGAATGTTGGTATATCCACCTGGAACATGCACATAAATCATTATCAAAATAGAACAGTAAATAAGCACGTGATAACAAAAAAAAGAGAGCAACAACTGAAGCGAAAGCACAGCCGATAAATATGGAAATCGCAAATATATAGTATATCTCTCTAAAGGTGGTCGATGTTCGTTTTCTACCGTTTCCTACAAGTAGTTTCATCTCAGAAAACCATTTTAGGGGTATCTAAACTAATTTTTCAAGTTTCTTGTCCTCAGAAAAAATCGCTTTTTCGCTTTTTCTCTGGTTTGGTTTTTTCTTTTTTCGGGAGGGGGGGGGGGGAGATTTCTTTTGATTGTCCTAAATAATATAATTTTTAGATGTTTTAGGCTATCAAGTGACATAATAACTACAAAACCCTCAGAAGGTTTTGTCCCTAAATCGAGGTTTGAATTTTTTCTGAATATTTCTTCCTAGCTATTGTTTCAATTTTCGGCGGGGCTTTCGCTGAACTTACCTGAAGTTGTTGCTCTTTTTTTTGTTATTACGTGCTTATTTACTGTTCTATTTTGATCATACTTTATGTGCATGTTTCAGGTGGATATACCAACATTCTGTAAGACCGAATTTCTATTCAAGACTGTAGTTTCTCACCGATCACCAAATAACCTTTAGTAGAAGGGGCCCTGAATTTCACATTTTTTTTCATAAAATCATTTATTTTCCCTGTAGGATGATAAAACTCACAGAGAATATGCATTATTATAGTGCTAATAATGCCTGAAAATTTCAATTTCATTAGCCTGTCTTGATTAGTGTATTTTTGGCAAATATTTTTACGATCGGCACCCCTACAAACTGGTGCAAACTGGTTAACTGAGCTGCATGCTTTATACGTTGCTTTTGAGTTCCTGACACATTAAGGCGATTTGGAGTCAGTTTTGGTGTTAAAGTGTATTCATTTTCTGTTTTATTCAACATTTCTGGTATAGAAGCAGATGAAATAAAATCTCCTTTATCTGTGCAAAGCCCATGCTCCAAAAAATTATTTCTTATTGATTTAATCATGTGAGGCGCATCAGAATGCACTCCGATCCGCACAAGGATTTTGAAAGAATCTTGACCCTGTATAGGATCTATCCCTAATTTTTTCCAGATTCTTAAATTGTTTGGTCCAAAATCATGCACCAGAGCTACAATATTAAATCCTACTTTCTCAATGCAAGCTATCAAGTCAAGAAGTATATGTTGCACATCAAAATGTTCAAAATTATATAAAACTGGTTGTTTCCATTTTATCTACTAAGCCTCTCAACATAATAACAAGAACCTTCTTGTGTGGTTTATAAAGTTCATCTATTCTTTTATCATATAGCCACTCACTGGTAATGCTCATTTCGTTCTAATGACATGACAGCAAATTTTTCGCAGGGGCTCATTGTTTTAGAATTTGAATTCATCAAGGCAAGGACAGAATGGAAAATACCAGGCTCACATTCGAATGCCTTTGCCCTTTTACTTCAGCAACGCTCACTGGGCAATGGCAACCCAACAACTGTCCTTAAATACTTATGACACTTTGAATTTAGGCTTCTCAAAGTTAGAGCAGAAAAAGTATTGTCGTGCATTGTGATCATTTTTTGAGTGACTAATCTTTGAAATTTGTGTCTTGCTTATGAAAAATTGGCTGAAAGCTTAGTTGTTTTTTTCAATTCAATTTAAGTGAAATTTTCCTCAATTGCTTTCTTTTTCTAGAGCTTTGATCCGTTATTAACTTTTTTATCTAGTCTTGTAAACTCTTGATGTAATATCCCACATCTTAAACAGCCATTTTCACAGGAACTCATCTGTTGACGCAGATTTCTTGAATATTTCTTTTTGCTACGTTTCCGCCCGTCTTCTCTTGTAGATCGGATTGAAACCCGCCATATCAAAACATACCTTTAATTGTACATTTTCTGTGCCTTTCTATTGTATAATGCACAAACTTTCATAAAAACAAGAGTGCAGAAATTTTAAGAATGCAACAAAAATGCAGATATTTTGAAGTCCTACACAAGCCTAACGGTGCCAAATACCTTGTTTGTTATCGCATCTGTAAATATGATAATATCTAAATTTCAACTTACCTTCATATGCCTTTGATGGTACAGAATTTCACTTAAGGGTCTTCCTAGAAGTGTTAAGGAGCCTTGCCTTTAGGTTATCTTCATAATCATCATCATTGACATGAGCTGAACAAATGACAGCATGTGTCGTATTGATGTGATTGGCACGGTGGACAGGCATGAAGCCATTTATTTTTAAATTCAGTCTTTAGGAAATCTAAAAAAGCTTATAGTGTTATCCTTACGGTTATTACAAATGTAAACTGAGCAATTATTGGGCATTGGAAACCAAAAGTCTTTCTGCTTCCGCTTGGAATCTCAAACTATAGCCTACTGAAACGGATGACTTAGCATTTAGCAAAGGCAAGGCAGACAACACGAAGAGAAGATTGGTGACAGTGACACCATTTTTTCGCACCGCTCAAGAGTGTTAGACCTGTTTATATAGATATTGCGTAGCCATTAACGAGTCTTTCAGACGAAATCCCAGAGATACCCATACCTTAAATCTTTGCCTAATTACCTATTCAATTCAGTGTGATCCTCTTTAACGACCTCCAGTGGTCATTAGCGCTTCACGCCACCCAGACTTGCTGTCCAACATCAAATGCCACCTGCATTCAGTCACAATTACTCATGGAAAAATTTTGAGATAAATCTTAAGCTCCACACCTTCTCCTACAGCCATTGTGTAAAAACGCCTAAGGGTGTCATAACTCATTAACACCACCACTCCAGCAGCCGATCCCTTGACCTTGTTACAGGTCATCTAATTTTGACCTGACCTGAACCATTTTCACACCTAGTAACTCGCCCACTCTTAACCTCTCTCTCTCTCCTCAGCAATGCCCCTTTTCACTGAGTAAAAAAAATGACTACTTCCATAAAAGACCTGAATAATTCGGAAGGTTAATAAAAAAAAGTTTTTATTTTCATGCTATCAGAGACTAGTCTGATTCCATCTTCAAGGTTCCCATAAGATTGAGGAGGACTGACCTCGAGAGCATGAAAAAGAAAGACCACTTTTCTGGACCTTCCATATCACTGAGGTTGTATATGTGTATGTTGTATATGTGTGAGTGTGTGTGTGTAAATATATATATATATATATATATATATATATATATATGTATATATATATATATATATATATATATATATATATATATATAGTATATATATATATATATATATATATATATATATATATATATATATATATATATATATATATATATATATATATAATATGAATATATATAAAAGGCACTGGATAATGCTAGTAATTAAAACTAGTTTGACAAAGAGTTAAGCAGTCTGGAATGCATAATAGTACAGCCTCGAGTATTTGGAAAATTTGTAAATAGTGAATTCCTCAAGAAGTTCGAACGAGACAAAGTCGTAACATTATTAATCGCACCAGCAAGATCGCGGGGTGTGCAAAGTTGACCTAATTGAGCAGAGGTCATATGATTGTGACATCAGAAAAATGCAGTCATGCATGCATCAGTTCAATGCATGAAACAGGGAAGGGTCGTGGAAATTTCCAGAACTTACAGTGCATAAGTTGGATATCAGTTAGGGTACATACGTTCGTACAGGCATATGAATGGCAATATAATCCCCAGTGTAGTGATTAATTGGCAATTAGACGACAAACTCTAGTGGTGGTCGCCAGAGTCTTTAGAAAGCCAAGGAGGCGTAGATGATCCATCATAAGGTAACGGAAGGAAAGACTGTGAAAAAACTTTTGAATATTGTGAAGGGGATTGAAGTCCAGAGAAACACTTAAAAAAGTTTATGGGACATCTATCCTTTCTCTTTATTTACTTTTGGTTTTTTTGAAAAAATTTTAGTTTTTTTTACAGACGGATTTGGTTTGTCACTACCGAAGTCAGAGGAATTCGGGTGGTCTAAGAGTTCAGCCTCCTAAGGCAGTGGCATTGTATAGTGTGTGAATATGACGTGTGTTATAAGTAGTGTGGGGTTTACTGTAATTTCCCTGGGGTTAGAAATTTAGAATATCCAGGGTGATTGAACGCACATACGAGAGAGGTGTCGTGATTTTGTTTATAGAAACCGGGGGGGGGGGGGGGGGGGCTGCAGGTGTGATTGATATGCACTAATACAGTGAACAAACAGCCTAAGTGTGTATGGGTATCTCATGCCATTTCTCCCTAAAGACGATGTAAGTGTCGATATTTCAGTTTTCCTTTATTGTGTTGACAATTCTTGTACTTATGCATTATCTGTGGGATTAAAAAGACAGTTTATTGCTTTTGATTGCTAAGTGATTCACTTCTTTCTTTTATGTGAGTGTATGGGATGTAGGCAGTGTTGGTCAGGTTGACTTTGCAGATTCAGCAAACACCAGGCTAGCAACAAGGGCGAATGCACGTTTCTCATTCTCTTTCTTCTCTTTTTCTTCCCATTTTATGTTGTGGTTCAATGACGCATATATTGATCAGCTGATGACCTTGACCTTGAAGGGCAGGAACGCAGTTTTCATCTTGCAGAGTACAGGAAATATTCATTCGGAAATATATATGTGTCAGGATTGGTATATGCATTTTTTTGAATTTTGTGTGGTGATTGCTACATAATTTTATGTTGTTGGTGTTTTGTGAGGGAAATTTAGGAAATATTGTTGATATGCCAATGTTATTGAGGTTAGGGCGAATCCTAAATACTAAGGGAGATAAAATGGCATATGCAAATAATGGCGATCAAACTTTGTTGCATAAAGTCACTAATGTTGCAGCTGAAGTTTGCCCTTTTCGGGGCATTGTTGAGGTCGTTCTTTCCCAGCCAGTGTAGATTTTTATTGAAGGAGTTAATAACATTTTAAATGCAAGGGAATTAAAAGTGGATGCAGAGGCTTTCACAGACGCAAAAGCCTTCTTGGATTTCGATATGGGTGATTTGGCACATCGAAGCCGTAGTTTTCAGTACACAACCTGCCCATCATTGACCGAATTACAAGCGTTTATGAGGAGATATGGTGAGAAACCTAAGAGGTTTTTACAAGATTAGAAAAGGTCAGAAGCATGGCTGAGCATAGCTCTCAGCTTTTTGACTCGTCGGGTGAATGGATACAGAAATTGAAAAATTCCACATAGGTAAATGGTAATAATATCTCACTCAACAACTTGCATAAGCTGTTACATTTTTTTCAGCTTCTACGTGATGTCCCAGACGCCATTGTAGATGGTTTTGATGCAAAGATTGAACCTACCTCAGATAAGGAACTGATTTGTTTTCAAATTCAGAAACACATGTCGAAATGTCCCACAGTGGATAGTACATTTTTTAATGGGACTGGTCCAGGAAATACAATGTTAAGAGATTTCAATTTTCCTTCTCTCCCCGTTTGTGTGTATAAGTGGAATCTAAGAGAGGATCTATGGATCCAGGGCACCAGTTGAGTTGTTTCAATTGTAATAAGCCAGGGCACACAAAAATATATGTAGAGTCAAATATTGTGGAATATGCAAAAGCGCAGATCACTTTTGGCAGTCTTGTCCATCTCAGAAACGGAGGATTGCAAGTCCCACAACTAAGAAATCTGGAAGTTTTGATATGAGAACTCCCCAAGCAGGTTACTCAAAGGGGCAAAGATATCGGCAAAATTTTTGGAAACTGATCAAAAAAAAGGGTACAGATAATTTGTACATGCCATTGTGGTCTCCTGGGGGACACCCCAGAGCCCAAGCCCAGGGATTAGTGGGAAATAGGAAGATCCCAGTCTTTACTGATACGGGAGCATCAGTTAATTCAATGGACCATGATCTATATCGGTCCATGTTCTCCCAGTACCCTTTGAAACCCTCAATGGAGATGGTGTGTGATCTGCAAGCCCATAGATTAAATATCTTAGGTTCTATAAGAGTTCTGTTTACCCTGGGTGATATAGTGTTGATAGAACCATTTTTGGTGATAAAAAGGGTTGCATTGGGCAATAGACTTTTGCTGGGCCACCCTGCATGTAGGAGACACAGGATATCGATCCATACAGGTGTTAGTGGCATAAATGGTTGGGATACCGGGTGTTTTTACTCCATATGTGGGTGTACATGGAACTGAGGTAAGTAAGGATACTGAGGTTAGTATTGGGGATAGTGGTGATAATAACATAAGTGATCACAGAGGTTTTAATGAGGATATTAGTAATCATGGAAGTGTTAATAGGTATATTGGTGCTAACGGCAGTGTCAATGAGTATATTAGTGATCACGGCGGTGTTAATGGGTATATTGGTGATCACAGCAGTGTTAATGGGGATATTAGTGATCATGACAGAGATAATGGAAGCTATAATGGTGATATTGAGGTTACTGGTGGTAATTTTGGTGGTGATAATAATGGTGGTAAGACTAATAACAGTGATACTGATAACAGCGGTGATACTGATACTAACATTTGGATTATGGTTGATGTAATGGGGGATACTTATATAAATAAGGATGATAGTCATGTAGATGTGGAACATGAGGATGCTATGTATAACGACCACAAATATATAGCAGTTTTATCAAAGGATGTTATTTCAAATCTAGGTACAAGGACTATGGTGAAAGTTAAGCTGAAGGAAGTGAAAATGACCAAAGAGGTATGCATAATTGAGGGTAGGGAACATTAAGAGGTGACATTAGCACCGTATAAGTGAACAAGGCATCAAACACAGATGTTACCCGGGTGGAATTGCTGAACTGTAATAATACAGTTAGGAAGTATCAGAAGAACACTTATGTAGTAGACCTCCAAGATTGGGGTAGTGATAGTGGTTCAGTGGCTATTGTAGAGGGAAAAACTGAGTTTTCAGAGGCAGAAATGCAAATAAGGAAGAAAACTTTTAAAGAGCACTCAGCTAATAAAGACAACAAGGAGCATATAGAAGCTGTTAGCGAAGTTTTGGTTGAATTTGGGGATATTGTGGCTTTAAAGGGGCATAAGTTAGGGCTGCCTAAGTGTTAGAACATAAGGTGAATATAGAGGAGAGGACCAAACCCATCTTCATTCCTGCAAACTGTATACCTGCAAAATCAGGGAAGAGGTAGAAAAAGAGGTTAGTAAAAGGGAAGAGGATTTATTAGACTCAGTGTGTCCCCTTGCAACTCTCCCTTGTTAGCGGTGCCTAAGAAGGTCGGCTCTGTCTGGGCATGTGTGGTCTTCTACAGATTGAACAAGAAAACAATTCCTGACTGTTATCCAGTCACTTGCATACCAGACCTTTTTGTAGAAATTTGGGGATTTAGAATATATTCTTCAATAGACCTTATGCAGGTATTTTTGCAGGTCCTCTTAGTGAAGAGAGTCACAGACTCACCGTGTTCTCATTGCCCAAGGGACATTTCGAGTTTACACGGATGAAATTTTTGGTTTATCAGGTAGTCCTATGACTTTTACGAAGTTGGCGAACACAGTTTTGCAAGGGTTACTAGGCACAAAGTCTTTGTGCACCTGGATGATATATTGATTGCAACATACTTAATTGAGCATCACATGAAAGTGCTTACGGAAGTTATTAGGAGACTTAAGTTAGCTAAATGGGACTTCTTGAAGAAGCAAATTGCATATTCAGGTCATATCATATCTAAGGAGTGTTTGAGTTAATGACGATAATATCAAAGCAATTGCACCTTTTCCTATTCCTAAGATAAAGAACCAAATTAGGTCATTCTTAGGAATGACCGGGTTACTTAGGAGGTATGTGAAAGGGTTTTCTATCATATCAGCTCCTTTAATAGTTGTGTTATGAGAGGATATTCAATTTTATTGGGGAGAACTGCAACAAGTAGCTTTTCAGAAAGTCAAGGATGCACTAACGAATCCCCCAGTTCTGAAATTTCCGGATTTCTTTAAACCTTCACATAAGTGACTGCCACTCCATCCAGTAGGTTATTATAACAGGAAATTTAAGACTAATGGAAGCAATGAAAGTTTAATGGCTACCATAGGTAAGAAAGCCTTTGCAGTAGAATGAAGCTTGGTTCATTTTAAAATTTTGCTAATAGGGAATAAACAGGAGGTTCTTACAGACCACAAGACATTATTGGATCTATTTAGTAAGCCGCATCTGTCGCCCAAAAGAGCTCGATGGTTCCTAACCATCAGAGATTTTGATGCAAAGCTGAAATACATAGAGGGCAGACACAATGTTGTAGTGGATGCACTTGGTAGAAATTTTTATGATACGGAAGGATTTCAAGCTGGGATGGTTACTAGTAATTCTATACAGTGGGTTATCAGCCTCATAAAGCAAAGGCAAGAGGAGGATGAAGTTTTGGCAGACAGACTCTAAAGTGTTCCTCAGAGGTGAATTAGTCAGGAAAGGTTATAAGTTGCCCTTTCCCAGTTTAGAATTAGATGGTAATGTATATGTCAAGAAAATTGAATATAAATTAAGGATAAGTGAAGTAATGGGGAAAGAACACAGATCGTAATTGCGAGTCCTAATTCCAGTTGTTTCAGATAAACTACATTGCAAGTTAGGTAGTTTACATTTGAGAGTGGAAAAGACATCTAATGAGATGCGTAATAAGTATATCTGGAAGAATATGGGGGCAGATGTGGAAAATTTTGTGAAACAGTGTACAATGATCAATGCTTGCAAACCTGCAATGGTAACTTCTTGCAAATTAGGGTCATATCCAATACCAAGTAGGCCCTTTCAGAGGGTGCTAATGGATATCTTGGGGACTTTTTGTGGATCGGGGTATGGCAACAGGTATTTATAGGTATAGTCTGTTCACTTAAGGTAGATTCTTGGGTTAGTCCCATGCCAATGAGATGTTTATTTGACAGCTTCTGATTGGCTGGTGCCAAAGGTAGGCAGCCGGCTAAGTGTCTCATTATTTTGGTCTGTGGTTTAGAAAACTACCAAAATGTTCATATTTCGTCAATTATCTCACACTTTGCACAATATAAGAGGCTTTGGTCATACCATAGGATTCTGTATTAATTGTACAACTAAGTCATCTTTTCCTGAAATCAATAAGATAAAACACAAAGGAATTACGAGTAAAAGTGAAGAGAGAAACATTTAATTCTTCCTAGCTACCTGTTTTTACTTATCATCGGATTTTGCATCATTCATGTGATCAAGATAAAATAAAACTTGTGTTTTTATACAACAAATTCACCCTGAATACGCTGGTGCTTTCAGATTTTTGATGCGTGTGATATGTAAAGAGAAAATAAAGGATATAGGTTTTATTATGTTGCATCTGTAAATGATTCAATTTTGACGGCATTGCCGAGAGGATGTGATCTACAAGACATCGTTGCGTTTGTCGCCTCAGCATGAGATTTGAGTTGCCAATTAGCGATATAAAAAGGTTGCAGCTTCGACAATATGTACCATGTTATATCATTACATTTTCTTTAAAGTATATACAGAATTCCCATTATGAATGTCGAACATTTTCAATCCAATATCAAATTGTATGTTTGGGCATATCTCATAAAGAAAAAATAATAATAATTCAAATGGATGCTCAGATATATATATATATATATATATATATATTATATATATATATATATATATATATATATTATATATATATATAAGTATTTATATAAATTTATATATATTATCATAAGTTACACGCATTAAACGTAATTGCATATATTACTTTAAAACGAAGTAACTTGTGAATAGAATAAAAGCAAACAGCTGGACATTTATATGTCCACTCTCGTGGTTAACTTTAACTTCAAGGTTAATCCTGAAACTGTACCTTTTTGGATTAGGATTAAATACCTCCTTTGGCAAGATGGGAAGAACATGTCAATGCTGCTAATTATATGGGTAATATTTGGGACAGAGTTTGAGTTACTATTCTTATATGGGGAAATCTGTAACTAGGATTAAGTGGTGTTAGTGGTTTGGTTATATAGGTTTTCTTCTGGATGACACGTTATTGTAGAGAGGGGGGTTAGAATTTATCTAGAGATACATAACATAGAAAAAAAGGGTCAAACATTATATTTTGATGTAGATCAGTTTTATAAAGATTACAGGCTTTTGTTGGTGTAGTGATCAGATAAGTGGTTGACAATGAGTGGTCAGTTAGTGAAAAAAGTTTTTCCCAGTATATTAAAAAGGGCTCAGTGTATAGTGACCACGTTTATTCTAGTGAGGAATTTCAGTAATTGACTATGAAGTTGGCCATGTTAGTTAATAACAGATTCGTGGGTGAAGGTAGGAATTTCTTTCTAGTAATACATAAACTCGTCAGGGTGTCAGTTAGGAATTGTTCATGATGAATCACGGACACATGATGACTCTAGAGAATTCCCGAACTCATATTGAGTGGTGACAGACGAAAACAACTTAAGATCTGCTGTGCCAGATGCTTGGTTTTCATCATGGGTGACGAGGTCATGTACTACAGGATAATTTCTGAGGCAAACCAGGGATCTACAATACTTACTTCTATGAGGTGGGTGCAAGAAGTGCCAGGATCACTCTGCAATGGACTGCGGCACTGTACCTAGGAAACAGGTAGTAAGGAGAGCATCTGGCTCTTAGGTTAGTGGTTTTTCTTGAGTCCTTTCTTCTTCTTCTTCTGGTTTCTCCAGAATCTGGCTACACCAGTCCTAAGAGGTGATGAAGGCACCAACTCTGGGAAAAGGCCATCAGGAGCAGAAGCAGTGGTAGCCTTAGAGGCTACAGGCGAATACCTTACTTCAGCTGCTGCGACAACTGCCATAAGGGTAGAACCTACTCCAGGGGAGGCCCCTAATTCAGCTGCTGTGACAACCATCGTAATGGTAAGACTCAAGTCTGACTCCTGGCTAGGTAGTTCCTGGTTGACCAGTGAAGGTGTGGTGGAAAGGTCTGCCAGAGGTTCATCTTCAGCCGACAAAGGCGATAATGGGGAAGAAACATCGGGGGCTGGAGATAGGCAATGGGCTATGATAAGCTCAATGCAGTTTGGAGGATCTTCCGCAGGGGAATCCTTGAGGAGGTTAAGGTCTGGGGCTGGCACTAGCTCAGGGCCAGGTGCAGAGATTGAAGTTTGCGGTGGCTTTACTTCTGGGCTGGATAGAGCATGGCATGGCACAGTGCTCCCAAGTGGCACTGGCAGAGTTGGAGTCAGGCGTGCCTGACGAGGGACCTGGGGTCATCTAACCCCTTAGCCCTTAAACGCCTATTGGACGTATTTTACGTCGACATAGAAAAGTTTTTTAAAAATTCGTGGAAAAATACTTATAGGCCTACCAGCCAAAAAACTTTTGAATCACTCGCCTTGGGGGATGCTGGGAGTTCACGGATCAAGGTGTTGTTTTGTTTACAATCGTTACGCAGGCGCGCAAGAGCGAATTTCTTTCTTATCGCACTAAAAAGTATCAGTGACACATCTCAGAAATTATTTCGTCACTATAACATAATTTTTGAACCATTTTAAATTAGCCGTTGCATGGAGTATTAATTATGAAAATGTGTGTAATTTCAATTAGAATAAAATAAAAAAATACTCATGATTGCAGCTTTTATCAGTTTTGAAATATTTTAATATAAATAACGATAAGTGCCAAAATTTCAACCTATGGTCAATTTTGACTCTACCGAAATGGTCAAAAAACGCAATTGTAAGCTAAAACTCTTATATTTTAGTAATATGCAATCATTTACATTCATTTTGAAACAAATTGGAAGTCACTAGCACAATATTTTGATTTATGGTGAATTTATGAAAAAAAAATTTTCCTTACGTCCGCGCGGTAACTCTTCCGAAAAAATCAAACGTGCGATGGTCGTAATGTTTGCACCATTTTAAATTAGCCGTTACATAAAGTTTTATATATGGAAATGTGCGCAATTTCATGCAAAATACAACTAAAAACAACCCATGGTTTTAGCTTTTATCATTTTCGAAATATTTTCATATAAATAATGATAAGTGGCAAAATTTCAACCTTTGGTCAACTTTGACTCTACCGAAATGGTAAAAAAACGCAATTGTAAGATAAAACTCTTATATTTTAGTAATATTCAATCATTTACATTCGTTTTACAACAAATTGGAAGTCTCTAGCACAATATTTCGATTTATGGTGAATTTATGAAAAAATAATATTTTCCTTACGTCCGCGCGGTAACTCTTCCGAAAAAATCATACGTGCGATTGTCGTAATGTTTGCACAATTTTAAATTAGCCGTTACATAAAGTGTTATATATAAAAATGTGCGAAATTTCATGTAAAATACAACAATAAATGATTGAAGGCTGTAGCTTTTCTCATTTTCGAAATATTTGCATATAAATAACGATAAATAGAAAAAAGCCACATTCGGTCAACTTTGACTCTACCGAAATGGTCGAAAAACGCAATTGTAAGCTAAAACTCTTACAGTCTAGTAATATTCAGTCATTTATCTTCATCTTGAAACAAATTCGAAGTCTCTAGCACAATACTTAGATTTATGGTGAATTTTAAAAAAAACTTTCCTTCCCTCCGGGCGCGGATTCTCCGCCGCAAATCTCTGAAATGTGTACGTCGCATTCTTGGAATATTTGCTCCATTTCATATTAGGAGTTTCATAGAGTTTTATATATGAAAATGTGCGCAATGTCATGTAGAATACAACAAAAAATAATTGAAGATTGTAGCTTTTCTCAATTTTGAAATATTTGTATATAAAAAAAATATAAAAAATTCGACATTTGGTCAACTTTAACTCATCTGAAATGGTCAAAAACTGCAATTGTAAGCTAAATCTCTCACAGTATAGTAATATTCAATCCTTTATCTTCATCCTGAAACTAATTGGAAGTCTCTAGAACAATATTTAGATTTATGGTGAAATTTTGAAAAAAATATTTTTTTACGTTTGCTCGTTTTGAATCCATGCATCATTTTGTGATAATATTTTCTCTGTGTTGCTTTGATCGTTTTACAATGTGTTATATATCAAAATGATCACAATTTAGTGTACAATACAACGAAAAAAAGGAACTTGTTTGCTTTAACCGTTTTGCTCACAGCGCGATTTGAATGCAATTATATATGAAATTTTGTTTTTGCGCAATCATATAATTTCTGATGGTTTCATACTAAACTTCAGGCAATGACAAAAAAAGGAGCCAAAAATGAACTCTTAATCTTGAAAACTAAGCGCGCTGTGCTTTTTGAGAAAAAATATTTTTTCCGCTTCGGCGCTCACTCCGAGACCCCCTGGCATACGGGAGACGATTTTTATTATACCCTTTTGGCGTTTAAGGGTTAGTGTGCCTGAGGTGATGAGAGACAGAGATTCCTATCTCTGGTGGAAGGCTGAGCCTTTTGGAGATGATACATTGGCGGTGTTTGCTGCATGTTGCTTGCTAGGGCACCCAGAGCAATTTGTGGAGCACCCAATTACATTACAGGTTTTGCAGTGGTACTTGCTTGGGTTGGTCTCCCTTTGTGGTGAGGGAGGAACCCTTTGGTGATGGAACTCGCTTAAGGCCAGAGTCCTGGGCCTCTGTGTGCACGATGAGTGCCCCTTTCACCAAGCATGGTGGTGAGCGGAAGGTAGTGCTGACGGGGTTACATTTGCCACAGTGGTGGTGACCCGGTCTGGTGGCGTTGAGGTTGTGCAGGCCTCTGTGGCAGGTGTGGGCTGGGCACTGGAGAGGTGTCGGTGAGGGACATCCCCAGAGGAGGTGCCATCCCAACAAGAAACCTACTCCTTGCCTGATTTGGCTCACCACACCCAATCGGTGTGGTTGTGAGCACCAAGGAGAGGTGATCTGTAGGACAACAGTAGGAATGAACTTGGACTGACCTTCAATCCAAGTCATCATCCACCTGGTTGCCTCATCAACAGTGGCACTGGCTGGCACTTGGTCCCTGTCAATCAGACACTAGTCGGAGTCAGTGTCTACTGTAAGCGGCAGGGTCACTGTGAAAGACTTAGTCCAAACCCAATCAGGGTGAGAAGTAGAATCTGGCGGATTGACTGGGGTGGTTGTGGCACTGATCTGGTGAATGTGCCTGCTCAAAGGCAAATGCTTCGGGCAGCCAGGATATCCCGCAGAGTAGTGCCCTGTAGTACCACAGTCTCTGCAGGGGCCCCTTGCTGGGCTGCTCTCCTGATGGTATTGGATGGTAGAGAAGACTGGTCAGTGGTGGAAGAGGAGGTGCCATTCAGGTGTGTAGGAGGCTTTTGAGGATGATGGTGGTTAGTAGCTCTCTTGTAGTGGGACTGTGATTTGGGATGCCCCACCTTCTTGCAGAAGTTGCGCATCGGTGGGGTTCCATGGTATCCATTCTTCAGGCAAGCAGGTCTAGAGAGATGACCGGGTGGCACTATGCGCCGGTGGGTGGTGCTGTGACACAGGTTAAACGTCTCCAAGTCGTCGGCCATGCGACAAGCTTCCGTAAGTATCTTGGGTTGCTTGTTGTTAAGATGCACCGCATGCAGTCCAGATACACACTGGTAGAGGTCCTACAGCATGACCCTGTTGAACAGGTCCTGGAACTTGGTGCAGACCATGGCATCGAGCCAGCACTGTCCAGACTGGGTCTTAAGGTAGGCAAAGTCCGTCCAGGCCCAAACTACTTCCTTGGCCTGACCTTGGAAGCACTGTCTCCATCTCTCCGGGGTGATCTCATACACTTTGGTAATCACCTGTCGAACTTCCACCATGTTCCCTCGCTGACCCAGATCCAGGGAGCGGAAGGCAGTTTTGTCTTTGCTGTCCAGGTGCTTGGCAAGCAGGGTGCCCCTCTCTGTCTTGGTGGTGGTGCAGTGGTCAAAGAGTGAGTTGAATTCTTCTAGTCATGCCTTGGGCTTGTCCTCCGTCCATTTAGGGATCAGAGCGTTAATGCTAGCGATCGGATTGTGAGGCACATTAGGTGTGGGGCTGGAGGCTTGCTCAGTGGCCAGGGTTTCAGCACTCTCTTTCCGAACCTTCTCCAGATTGAGCTCCTTCTCCTTGAGGGTTAGCTCATACTTCCCTTTCCAGACTTATGGCAGTATCTACCCACTCTTGTACCCAGGTGGTGAGATCCCCAACTATGCTGCCGACATAGTTCTAGTTGGGTAGGATGTCTAGGGGAAAAGGTCTCGGAATGGGGTGGTACTGTCGTGCAGTGTGAAGGTCACAATGATTAGCAATCCTGAAGGAGCGATAGTCCTTATGAATGGATGCTATATGAATTTGGAGTGCTCCTGAAAGCTTAAATATCCTTATGTGAGGATCCGCTAATGAAATGGAATGATCCTGAAGGATTACCAATCCTTATAGGTGGATATGTAAATGGTAGCACTCTGTATGTCTTATACAGGTGCAGTGGCACTTATGGAGGCCTTGCGTCCTTGGTGGAGTGATCCTGAAGGAGTACAAATCCTTATGAGCGGATACGCAAATGAATGGGCACTCTGTATGTCATAACAGGTGCAGTATCCTTATGGAGGTCTTGCATCCTTGGTGGCACTAGTAAAGTGCTAGTATTACTTGGATCAACATTTAATGTAGTATACTAAAATATACTGAAGGAAATGGCACACTGCTCAAGGCGGTGTAAGGATGTAAGAGAGAAAGTAAAGTGACTACTTCAGCAGCCTAGTTGTTGGCAGTGCCTCAGATTAATGGCACCGGGAAATGGAAGGGCCTGATGTGCACTGGTGGTGCTTTCTTAATGAGGAAGTAAATGGGTTGCAGCAAAACTCAATATGCTTTTTGGTGCTTGCATTATACGCAAGTCTAGAATGATAAAAGAAAAAGACCACTAATGCACGACCAGTAATGCAGATAATGAAAAGCCTGACTCCTTGTGGCTGATATATAAATAGAGCGCACCATGTGTGAATGCAATACACAAGAGAAAAAAAAATTAATGAGAGGTATTTCTCTTGGCTTTAGGCATAATGGACTATCTCTTTCTCTCTCTCTCCCGGAGAGCATAAACAATGGTATATATATCGAACTCTTCGCTTTTTTTAAGGTAAGTGTTTAATTTAATATAACGCCTTAGCTTTGAACAATTTCTTTACGTAAGTTTTGTAAAAGATATCCTTTTGGAATAATTGTAACTGAAGACGATGCACTGGCTTTAGAATAATGGTAATTTACAATGATGCACTCATGTTAAGCAATTACTTTAATGTAATTTAGTGGTGAAGATTTAATTTTAATTTACATAATTTACCTAGCTCCCTTAATGACAAGTTAAATGCTAGTAAGGTTTTGTAGACCAAATTATCAAGCACTTAATAATAAGAGGTACGCTAAGGGTGAAATGAAGTATAATGAAAATTTTCGCTCGGTGAGCATGCTAAGTGGGACATTGGAGTAGAACAGACAGCTACTATCTCGCAGCTGCAAGCCAATGGCTGGTCGCTGGTAAGTGCAAGTGCTAACAGACAACACAAATCACTATTTTATTATATAAAGCAAAACAACCCTAAATTTTCTGGTGAGACAGTGAGTGCCATCGTGCAGATTCAAATTAGTTAAGCAAAAAACATTAAATTTTACTTTAATCGGTTTAAAAAGTTATAAAAAAGTTTGAACTGATGAGTGGTGGTCGTGGTTACTGGTGGCTGACAGGGCACAAATTTGCACACGTGCAAAAGGAGAACTAGAGGTGTCAAATGTGGGATGATTCCTAACATGAGTTTGAAACAAATTCTCCGAACACTTCACTGACAAAGGAATTGCACACTTCCTTTGCTGCAACTATATAGTCGCAAACACTCCTAGCTAACTGTTTGTGTCTACACATGCAGGTAATTCCCTTGCAAAGCACTTCCTAATTCCTAAGTAGCACTTTCTGGCACCTACACTAGTACTCTTGGTGGAGCTGTCTGCCTACATATGAAACACGGAAATCTCACAGGCGTGTATTCTTCCGCGGTAGATTCAACTTCAGTGCTGTCATCTTTCTGCTAAACTAAAATGATTCTTAAATTATTTATTTTGAAACACATCTTAACATTTCTTAAATTACATACCTTAATGCTATGATAACTATTAATAATAATAATAATAATAATAATAATAATAATATAATAATAATAATAACGCCGGAAATATGATAAAAGCCATAAACACATGGGCAGTGCCAGTAATCAGATACAGCGCAGAATCAGTGGAATGGACGAAGGCAGAACTCCGCAGCATAGATCAGAAAACCAGGAAACAAATGACAATACACAAAGCACTACACCCAAGAGCAAATACGGACAGACTATACATAACACGAAAGGAAGGGAGGGAGAGGACTACTAAGTATAGAGGACTGCGTCAACATCGAAAACAGAGCACTGGGGCAATATCTTGCAAAAACCAGTGAAGACGAGTGGCTAAAGAGTGCATGGGAAGAAGGACTAATAAAAGTAGACGAAGACCCAGAAATATACAGAGACAGGAGAAAGACAGAAGAACGAGGACTGGCACAACAAACCAATGCACGGACAATACATGAGACAGACTAAAGAACTAGCCAGCGATGACAATTGGCAATGGCTACAGAGGGGAGAGCTAAAGAAGGAAACTGAAGGAATGATAACAGCGGCACAAGATCAGGCCCTAAGAACCAGATATGTTCAAAGTACAATAGACGGAAATAACATCTCTCCCATATGTAGGAAGTGCAATACGAAAAATGAAACCATAAACCACATAGCAAGTGAATGCCCGGCACTTGCACAGAACCAGTACAAAAAGAGGCATGATTCAGTGGCAAAAGCCCTCCACTGGAGCCTGTGCAAGAAACATCAGCTACCTTGCAGTAATAAGTGGTACGAGCACCAACCTGAAGGAGTGATAGAAAACGATCAGGCAAAGATCCTCTGGGACTATGGTATCAGAACGGATAGGGTGATACGTGCAAACAGACCAGACGTGACGTTGATTGACAAAGTCAAGAAGAAAGTATCACTCATTGATGTCGCAATACCATGGGACACCAGAGTTGAAGAGAAAGAGAGGGAAAAAATGGATAAGTATCAAGATCTGAAAATAGAAATAAGAAGGATATGGGATATGCCAGTGGAAATCGTACCCATAATCATAGGAGCACTAGGCACGATCCCAAGATCCCTGAAAAGGAATCTAGAAAAACTAGAGGCTGAAGTAGCTCCAGGACTCATGCAGAAGAGTGTCATCCTAGAAACGGCACACATAGTAAGAAAAGTGATGGACTCCTAAGGAGGCAGGATGCATCCCGGAACCCCACACGATAAATACCACCCAGTCGAATTGGAGGACTGTGATAGAGCAAAAAAAAAAAAAAAAAAAAAAAAAAAAAAAAAAAAAAAAAAAAAAAAAAAAAAAAAAAAAAAAAAAAAAAAAAAAAAAAAAAATAATAATAATAACTTAATAGCCTTACCTTGCTGTCCCTTTGTTCCATGTCCTTTGCCCCTTGTTAAGAATTTATTTACCTCTTGTAAAAAAAGTAATTTATGTTTTAAAAAGTAATTTATGTTTTACGAAATACTCTAAAGATTCCTGGACCGTTTCTTCCCCAGCCCAGTGAATATGATGCAAAATACTTTACTAAATTGGCTAGGAATCCTGGCAAGGTCACCATTTTTATGGTTGGGCGTGATTTGGATGAAATTAAAATAAGAATTATGTGAGTAAAGCACTTTAAAGCACTTTATGGGCCTTCTACTGACTCCCTGATGTAAATGGATAAGTAGGAAAAGAGCTTTGGACTTAACTTGGTTACATTAATCTACATAAGAAAGTGGAAGGTCGCCATTCAAAACCAGTCAGATTACTTTACAATAATTTATTTACCAAAATTTATGGTGCAAATCAAAATGGCATGGCAGGTAGAGCCCATATGAACATCAGGAAGAATGCTAGTAAGTATACAATTGCAAATATTACACCCCACAAGATATTGACTGAGCTACTGCCTTAACAAGTGCTACAATATTATCCAAGTTTGCTGTCAATGACTGGCGGATGAGTGATGGATGCTACTATGACTGTATCTTGATATGGAATTCTTCTACTGCAGGAATTTGGAAGAGAATTCCAGGTTACACTCAAAGCAGAGGTTTATCTTGTGTGTTTATCATTAAATCAATTAGCTCTGATTATTCACGATGGAGGGGAAAATTCTAATTCTTAAATGAGAGTAACTTCATGGAGCTTGGACAAGTCACAAAGGGGGAACATGTGCATGCTATGTGGACACAAAGGAGTTCCTAGGGAGAAACAGGAAATTTTAATATTGGAATAACAGTGAGAGTTTTGGGGATAGGGAAGACAATGACATTAATTGCAAACTTCAGAACGTACCTTATTGTGTATATGCATTCATTGGAACCGCTATAGACTTCCATTGCTAGCCAGCGTGAGCAGCAATAGAACAAAGACACCAAAATGGGTTTTAGGAGACACGTTTGTCTTGACCGGCACTAGGCGAAGGAATGAGGACGAGTGAGGTCGGTGCAGTCTTCCGTTGGGGTAGCGTCTTCCCCCTGTGCCAAGTATTCTGGAAACACAGACATACGGCCAGAAAAATGATTGCAGGAGAAAATGCTCTTATGGTTAAGCTCCCGAAGGTTCCTCTAGCTGCTCATTTTTCCTGTGACCTGCCTTTCTTTATTAACGATTTCCTTAACCACCAAAGTCATACAATGCTAGGACAAAAATGGCTACCTCCCACCTAAATTTGAAATTCACGGGAGGCTGCCTGGAAGAGGGGAGGAGGAAAATGTAAAATATATATATATATATATATATATATATATATATATATATATATATATATATATATATATATATATATATATATGTATGCATATATATATATATATATATTATATATATATATAATAATAATAATAATAATAATAATAATAATAATAATAATATAATATCAGAGATTTTCCCTATCCTGAATTCTGGTGCCTACCTTTTGGGCACTCAGAGTCTTTTATAACTGATATAAATAAGACGGTTATCTCATAAATTCGGCAATAACTAATCATTCACTAACTCGTACTATGATTTTTCTTCTTTCTGAAAATCATAAGCCATTGGCGTTCGCCTTATCCCTTGGATGAAGAGGAATGACGTAATCGTTCCTTCCCTAAGAGGCTTAACAATGCGATTCTGTTTTAAGGTGGTTCTAAGAACATCTGAAAGTAAATGGCAACAGTGCTCCTTTCTTTATAATAAATCATATTCAAATATAGCTTTCAAGTACAAACCTTAATTAGTGTGAAGAGGACCGTTTACAATCCTCCAGCTAAAAGTTACAAGGTAGATACTAACTAATTAACATTTTTTCTAAATATTTCAGAATTGATCGCTCTTCCAACCTTTCAGTGATATAATGAATGCTTAAGTCTACGACGGAGCTTTTCTGGGAGAATGAGGAAAGGAAAAATTCCATAACTAATGAATTTTATCGTTAGTAATCCTTAATCCCCTTATCCCGAGAAGACAGGATTTGGTGGATACAAGCATATTAATTTCTTAACAGTCTGAATACCCTCTGATGGTTATAATTTACCCTGAAAAACAATAGATATTTGAATAAAATCTTTTGTAAAAGGTTTTTAATATTTAAATTTTAATCTTATATACTGAAATGAAACCTATTCACATCTCAAAGGTTTTAATCGTTTTTTTTAAATTCATTATCATTCAGACAAAAAAAACAATTTTTGCCTATCATATTCGTAAACTATTCAGATATGGAATTTGTGGAATTTGAAATATAATTCCATACAGCTAAGAAAAATGGAATGTGATAAATTTTTATTTAGAAATACTGTTGAAAAAAAATTTAGGACGAATGACATTCAAGAGATAAAAGGGAATTAATCCGCTCAACTCTAATACATTCAAAAGACGAAACTACAAAGGG
>NC_087220.1:37148134-37163824 GCF_015104395.2 Macrobrachium nipponense | reverse complement strand
CTAAGTTTGATGTTACATTCTTTAGAATAAAAGACACTTCAGAATATCTTTAGCAATTCTGAAAAATGAATTTTAAATTTCAGGAAAAGTAGTCGTATGGTCAGAATGTGTTTTATTTTATTTTACCACTTGTTGCTCAATTTTTTTAAACCCCTTGTTGGATAAATGCTTTGTAATTGTTTATTTTTTTCTACATAACTCTGTTCATTTTATTTTTTAGATGTTACTGATTCATTACTCTTGTATTCGAATTTTTGTCATGTAATTATATTAGAAAAAAAAATTATATGTAGAAGAAATACATAAACTTGTTGGCTTCTCATTTTACAAAGTACGTATAAACTATTAAAAATGTGCAATGTATCCTGTATTGAGTAGCTTCTTTAAATAGAAATGAACGTTAATTTTAATATTTATTACAGTTAACTCGGCTAACAACTACACCCGGATATCTGGGTTGAATGAACTTGCCAATAAAACCTAGTAGGAGTTGAAAACATTTCTTCCCCAACTCACAGATTAAGTTTCCAATCCATTTGAAGTTAGCGATTCATGAGAGGCGTTGCTTGATAAGTCTGAGGGAGAGATTAGTATGCAGGATTCAGTTTCAGTTAGATGGTTTACTTAGGGTTAAGAAGATAATGGAGGCCAGATACGAAATGGAGTTACGTGGAAGTTAATCCGTTGAGATTTAGAGTTAAAAGCTGATAAAAGACGCTTCATGATCATGAACAATCACATAATCATCCGAAAATCAGAATGTACTGGGTCGATTATCACAAAACAATTATTGGTTGAGGTATTTGACTTCGTCGTTCCCATGGATTATCTAAGTATGATATCAATCCAGATATTTTTCTTTCAGTCACCATTTGAAAACTCACCCCCCTCCTAAAAGAAAACAAATATGTAACACGGTATTTTGTTTTGTATATAGGAAAGGGAATTACCTACAGTTTATAACTTTGCAGAAATAGTTTTGCGACTAGTTCTTGCCATTTTATCGTTGTTAAAAAAATATATTTCATTACAAAAGGAAATCGCTTTATGACCATAGGTGTGTTAATATTATTCCTTTATGGTATTGATGCGTTGTGTTATCCAGTTTCAAAGACAAGTGTTTTATTAAGCCTTTAAGGTATGGATGCTTCCTGGTATTTCATGTAAAAGCTTATCTTAGAGTATAATTCGTGAGCATAGTGTTTTTTTATGATGACATCCTAGTAAAGAACTAAAAGGTTCAGAAGTTGAAATACCTGCTGAAATATCTTATTTCTCTTATGATCATCTTTTCTTATATATAGATATATTTATATATATATATATATATATATATATATATATATATATATATATATATATGTATATATATATATATATCTATATACAATATATTATATATATATAGTTTATATATATATATATATATATATATATATATATATACTATATATATATATATATATATATTATATATATCTATATATATATATATATAGATATATTCTTCTATATATATATATATATAATATATATAATAATATATATATATATATAATATGGATATGTTTTTTTATAATATATTATATATATAATATAATATATATATATATATGTATATCTATATACATATATATATATATATATATATATTTATATTTTTTTTTTTTTTTTTTTTAAAAATTTACGCCATGAGTTACTTCATGATGCTTGCATATTCGACCCCATTACCATTTTCCAAAAACCAAAAGAAGGTGTAAAGTAAGTATGCGAAAATATGGCGTATTTTTTAGTATATAACATCCGGGTGTTTTTCCCTAAGTTATATTTTCCGAAAAATTGAGTCCGATTCGTCTCGCGGTCAAATAAATCATAGACGTCCAGATGTCTTGCTTTTCAACCCTTAATGTCATCATATCTCAGATTAGTGTCAAAATTAGTTCATTGTAGTTTCATTCCACTTAACATACCTTCGAAGCTTAAAATTTCCTCGAGACGCTATGAATACAATATTACAGGAAGCCACTCCGAATGAATCCCTAAGGGATTCTCGGGTTACCGAAGCGAACGCAGCGGCATACCCAAGATCTAGATAAAAAGGTATAACACTCCCGAGACTATGACGTCACCGACGCCGGTCGCGCCACAGGCAACCGCTTCCCCAGGGGGGGGTCTGGTTACGGTGCCCAATCTACGCCTCCGGATGAAGGACTTCCGGCAACGTTGCAACAACCATTGCGGAGATCTAACAGAATTGCAGCCAGGAGGTTTGATAGGGGAGAGGAGATAACCTAGTTGGAGTTAACTGCCCTCTTTCTTCATCACCTGCTCCATAAACGAGCTAACGACCGGTGTCAACAATCTTCAGCGACTCTGTTAATTTATTTCTAAATTCACCTCAGTACATGGTGTGCCTAATTTTTAGTTTGGACTGAAGATGAAACCAGGGAAGGGTTCGGAAGCGTTGTGAAGGGTTTTTAAATCATACACGAACTCGCAACATTTTTTATTATTGTGGACCTCGTCGAACAACATAATCTTATAGTTATACAGTACTTTACCTATAAACCGATATTATCTTCCTCCTTCTTTCGTATCTTATCTCACGATTTTTTCATCTTTTTTTCTCGTTTTACAAGCATTATATTTGTCAATTCTCATAGTCCTATACAGGTAACGAATTTTGAAGAAAACGCTTATTTTTGTCAAAAATTTTTAAAATTCCAGTAGGAACATCTTTTACCGCCATCTGCAACTCTGATGACAGCTTTTTAACACAATCCTTTCCTTCCCTAAGCGTGTCACCATGGATGGCTTTGAAGACTTGCCTCATTAATTTTAATTGTTCCATGAATTTATGTGACGGAACATGCAAATTTCCCCTATTCACAAAATCTATCCATTTCTTCCCTAGGGTCGATTTTGCAGGCTTTCCCCCCTATTCCATGGTATTTCTTGATACATTTTTGCACAATATGCCCTCCTATATAGCATAAAAACTCTTCCTCACATGGGGTTGATTTGATAAGCTGTTTATATCAGAAAATTCCAAACTGACCCTTTCATCCTTATTTTCAGTTTCAATGTCAATATTTTCGAGAAAAATGCTGGTCATGCAGAGTACTAATGCTAACTCTCGTTTATTTTCATCATCATTCGAAGGCACCTTGTCCCTCGTTAACGTTTCACCAGATATGCAGAGAGAATCGTCATTTTCTGAGAATGAGTTAGTCTTATAGCTAAAGAGTTTTGTTTCCTTCCCCAATAAAAATGATCTGAGTCGATACTTAAAACTCAAAGTATTGCGGTATTCATGAGGACCATGCATCTGCCTAATTAATAAAAAAAAATGTTCCAAGCAGTCATTATATAATCTAGACTATATAAACAACTCAACATATCAAAGAGTTCAATCAAAGATTTGCTAGAAAGAATAATACCGTTCTGAAAACTTAAATAACGACTTGCATGACCTTTCACTCTCATAGTTCTCATCATGTGTACCATCCTACCCAAAAAAATTTTCTGTTAGTTTATATCCAACCCATAGGCATTTCTTGATTTTACATTTCCATACATTAAACTGGAATTTATCAAATCAAACCAGCCGTTTGATTGTGAGATTGCTAATTACACTTTGGTGTAATTAGTTGTATAACTACATACTGTATTTATACGTAACAATGTATTTATTATAATTGTACCTTTTACTCAAACTGTTGAGTACTGTAATTATTACTGTTTACCTTTTACTGAAATCTACAATGTATATTTAGTTTCTGTTAAGCTGCCATACAGTTAAGTTTACATATTATATGAAACAACGAATTCTGTGTTCTTTCTTGCCCTGCCATGAAACAGCAATCCCACATGGCGCAGTGATTGGTTTTGTTTATGCTGTCTACTGTCGTTCAAGAAGTACAGTGTTAAATCTTTAGTACCCGTACACTATGGAGAAGCAAATCGAACAACTGGCAGCACTTGTGGCAATGCAAGCAGAGATGGCTCATCATGCCCAAGAAGCAGCTACGAAAAGGGAAGAACGTTTAACCGCAATTATAGAGGGTTTTGCTGGTACCTCGGGACATCATAGGAATCAGTCTCAGGCAAGGGCAGTTCCTGCACCACACTTGTCGTCTTCTGTATCTCTTAAGGAGTTTGGTTCGTGGCGTCACAAGTATGAGGGACATGCAGTGTTGACAAGATTGTCATCTCTCTCTCTTGCTGAGCAGCGGTCAGCATTGATTTCCGTGCTTGACGATGATTGGACCCGCACTCTGAGATATGGTCTCTCACTGGATGATGGAGCAGACTTGAAGACTATATTGGATGCCATGGAGTTGCACTTGCGCAACCAAAGGAATGTCATCGTGGACCGATACGACTTTCATACAAGAGTCCAGGAGTTGCATGAGACCTTCGATTATTTTTTGTGCAGCATTAAAGAGATTGCTTCTTTCTGTGATTTTTGTGAAACCTGCATGGACAGCAGACTACGAGACAGGATCGTCGTTGGAACCAGAGACGAAGAGGCTTTGAAACGTATGTTAGAAGAAAAGAAGCTCACTTTGCAGATGGCTATTGATATTTGCAGAGCATCGGAAAATGCAAATGCCAGTCGTGCTGTTATTCGAGGCAGTGAAAAGTATAATGTTTCAAGAGTGTCCCAATACAAGCAAGGTCAGAAGGCAGCCCATTTAAAGCAGCAGTGCTTTAGGTGCGGAGGTGAGCGCCATCGTGATAAGATGGCATGCAAGGCTCTAAACAGGGACTGCAAACAATGTAGTAAGAAAGGTCACTTTGCAGTGGTGTGCAGGTCAAAGGGACAGCCACTGTCTCCTCAGAAGAAGAAAACGAATAATAAAAGCACGTTCAAGCCTTCAAAGCAGAATCTATATCGTGTCATTGGAGATGTTTACAGCAATTTTGCGTCATCACGTCCAACCCCTCAGATTTGCATCAGTACCACTCACCCCAAAGGATCAAGTTCAGTTATGTGGACACCTGACTCTGGAGCAGAGACAACTGTGATAGGACTTGAGAACGCCAAATCTCTTGGAATTCATGAGAATTCACTGGAGCCGATCATTATGGGTGGTCTCATTGCAGCAGATCGTCAACCTCTCACTAACATGGGTACTTTTGAGGCCTTTTTAACTTTGGGGAATCGTAGTACGACAACAGTTGTGTCAGTCGTCAAAGAGGTGAAAGGTGCACTTCTGAGCTGGTTTGATTGTGTAGCACTGGGAATATTACCAGAAAACTTTCCAGCGCAAATACAGCATGTTACATGTTCAGTGTCGCAACCACATATAGCATCGAGAAACAGGAAGGTTTTGGAGCCACGAGTGACTTCTAACACACAGGATGTTGTGCAGTCTGCAAGTACCAGCAGTTTGGTGTCTGTACCAGTGGCATTGCCAAGATGGCCACACAGCAGAGACCCTACAGAAGCAGAGCGTGCAGAACTTGCAGCTTCCATCATTTCTGCTTATCCTCATGTATTTGATGCTTCAGCTACTCTAAGGGAAATGCAGGGAGGTCCTATGAGGATTCAGCTGTCAGCAGATGCACATCCTTTTGCAGTGACCGCACCACGCACCATTCCGTACTGTTGGAGATTGGATATTAAAGCTCAGCTAGATGACTTGCTTGCTAAGGATATAATTGGTGAGGTTGATTACCCCACCGAATGGTGTCATCCGATGGTCCCTATTGCAAAGAAGATTGGTGGTGTGCAGTTGTGTGTTGACCTTACAAGAATTAACCGCTATGTGCGCAGACCTACATATCCAGTTCGATCCCCTCATGATGCTATATCGTCAATGGATGCTGGAGCCAGGTGGTTCACTACTTTGGATGCGAAGATGGGATACTTCCAAATCAAAATTGCTGAAGAAGATCAGGATCTTACTTGCTTCATCACACCTTGGGGACATTACAAATTCAAACGAGCCGTAATGGGGCTTATATCATCTGGAGATGAGTACAATCGTCGAGGAGATCAAGCTTTGGGAGATATTCCACGTACTGTCAAAATTGTTGATGATATTTTGGTGTATGACTCTAGTTACCGTGACCAATTAGCCCATGTGATCACACTTGTGCAAAAATGTGACAAATTTGGAATGACCTTAAATCCTGACAAAATTTTCTTTGCTCAACCTAATGTTGAATTTTGTGATTACAGTATAAATCATGAAGGTTATAGTGTGGATTCTCGGAAGGTGAGAGCTATAGCTGAATTTCCAAAGCCACAAAATATCACTGATCTCAGGTCATTCATGGGTTTAACCAATCAGCTTGCAGCTGCTGCACAGCCACTCAGGGACCTGCTTAAACCTCGGAGTGAGTGGTGCTGAACCCCTCAGCATGACGTGGCTTTTGAGAAAACTAAAGAAGCACTCATAGCTCCTCCTGTTTTAGCTCATTTTGATGCATCTTTACCTACTATGCTTCAAACTGACGCATCCAAGTTGCATGGTATGGGGTTTGTTTTGCTGCAACAACATGGAGAGGCTTGGAAGCTCATCCAGTGTGGATCCAGGTTTTTAACGGATGCGGAAACTAGGTATGCCGTAATTGAGGTTGAGATGGCTGCTGTACTTTAGGCAGTGAGGAAATGCAGTGTTTACTAGGCTGGTTTGCCTTATTTTGACCTGGTAGTAGACCATCGACCACTTGTTCCTATTCTCAATTCAAAACTTCTTGGAGAAATAGAAAATCCTCGACTGCAGCGTATGAGAATGAAACTCTGCAGATTTACTTTTGCTGCACGGTGGGCAATGGCAACCCAACAACTGTCCTTAAATACTTATAACAATTTGAACTTAGGCTTCTCAACGTTAGAGCAGAAGAAATATTGACTGTCCAAGTGACTCTTATTTGAGTGACTGAAGCCTGAATTTGTTTCTTGCTTAAGATTGGCATCAAAGCGTGCTCTAGTTGTTTTTCAACATTCAATTTAAGTGATTCCCTCATTTCTTTATTCTCTTTTTCAAGAGCTTTGATCCGTTGATTCAACTTTTTTTATTTTTGTCTTGTAACTCTTGATGTAATACTCCCACATCTTCAGAATAGCCATTTTCTACAGGAACTGAAGTTTCATCTGTATGAGCGCACAGCATTTCTTGAACGTTTTTTTTCCTGCTATGTCCTCCTGCCCGATCTTCTCTTGTAAATGAGGTCGGTGTTGAACCTGCCATATCAAACATATCTTTAATTGTACATTTTCTGTGCCTTTCTATTGTATAATGCACAAACTTTCATAAAAACAAGAGTGCAGAAATTTTAAAGAATGCAACAAAAATGCAGAAATTTTGAAGTCCTACACAAGCCTAACGGTGCGAAATACCTTGTTTGTTATCACATCTACAAATATGATGACATACAAATTTCAGCTTACCTTTATATAATGCCTTTAATGACACAGCATTTTACTTTCAGGGTCTTCCTAGAAGTGTTAAGGAGCCTTGCCTTTAGGTTATCTTTATAATCATCATCATTAAAATGAGATGAACAAATGACAGCATGTTTCGTGTTGATGTGATTGGCACGGTGACCAGCATGAAGCCATTTATTTTTAAATTCACTGTCTTTAAGAAATCTAAAGAAGCTTATATCCTGCCCTTTAGCTTTATCCTTACGGTTATTACAACTGTAAACTGAGCAATTATTGGGCATTGGAAACCAAGAATCTTTCTGCTTCCGCTTGCAATCTCAAACTATAGCCTACTGAAATGGATGACAACACGAAGAGAAGATTGGCGACAGTGACACCATTTTTCCCACCGCTCATGAGTCTTTCAGATGAAATCCCAGGGATACCCATCCCTTAAATCTTTGCCTAATTACCTATTCAATTCAGTGTGATCCTCTTTAACGACCTCCAGTGGTCATTAGCGCTTCACGCCACCCAGCTCGCTGGCCAACAGCAAGTGCCACCTGCATTCAGTCACAATTACTCATGGAAAAATTTTGAGATAAATCTTAAGCTCCACACCTTCTCCTACACCCATTGTGTAAAAACGCCTATGGGTGTCATAACTCATTAACACCACCACTCCAGCAGCCGATCCCTTGACCCTGTTATAAGTCGTCTAATTTTGACCTGACCTGAACCATTTTCACACCTAGTAACTCGCCCACTCTTAACCTCTCTCTCCCTCAGCAATGCCCCTTTTCACCGAGTAAAAAAAATGACTACTTCCATAGAAGACCTGAATAATTCGGAAGGTTGAAAAAAAGTGTTTATTTCCAAGCTATCAGAGACTAGTCTGATTCCATCTTCAAGGTTACGATAAGATTGAGGAAGACTGACCTCGAAAGCATGAAAAGAAAGACCCTTTATTTGGACCTTCCATATCACTGAGGTTGTATATGTATATGTGTGAGTGTGTGTGCATGTATGTATGTGTATAATAGATAATATATATGATATATATATATATATATAATATATATATATATATGTATATATATATATTATATATATGTTATATATTATATAACGATATATATTATCATATATATATATATATAGATTATATATATAATATATATATATATATCTATATATATATATATATATCTATATATATATTATATATATGTGTATATGATATATATATATATATATATATATTATATTTATATATCATATATGTATATATATATATATACATATATATATATATATATATATATATATATTATAATAATATATATATATATTAATCTATATATATATATTATATATATATATCATATATGTTTATATATACATATTATATATATATATATATATATATATATATATATATATATATATATATATATATATATATATGTGTGTGTGTGTGTGTGTGTGTGTGTGTGTGTGTAAGGCACTGATATGCTAGCAATTAAAATTAGGGTGGCAAAGAGTTAAGCAGTCTGGAATGCATAATAGTACAGCCTCGACTATTTGGAAAATTTGTAAACAGTGAATTCCTCAAGAAGTTCGAATGAGACAAAGGCATAACATTATCAATGGCACCAGCAAGATTGCGGGGTGTGCAAAGTTGACCTAATTGATCAGAAGTCATATGATTGTGACATCAGGAAAATACAGCCATGCATACATCAGTTCAATGCATTAAACAGGGAAGGTTCGTGGAAATTTCCAGAACTTGCAGTGCGTAAGTTGGACATCAGTTAGGGTGCATACTTTCGTGCAGGCATATGAATGGCAATATGATCCCCAGTGTGGTGATTAATTGGCAATTAGATTACAAACTTTTGTGGTGGTCGCCAGAGACTTTAGAAAGCCAAGGGGCCGTAGAAGATCCATTCATAAGGTAACGGAAGGAAAGACTGTGAAAAAACTTTTGAATATTGTGAAGGGGATTGAAGTGCAGAGAAACACTTAAAAACGTTTATGGGACATTTATCCTTTCTCTTTATTTACTTTGGTGTTTGAAAATTTTAGTTTCTTTTACAGATGGATTTGGTTTGTCACTACCGAAAAGGAATTCTCTATTTGACATTTATCTGAAAGACTAATGGGGTTTCTTTTAACAGGAGAATAGTGTATGACAATTTTAGTAACGGTGTCTTAATGATTTCTGGGATTTTAAATCCATCTTTTATTTTTCCACGTTAGCTCTTTTTGGGGAAATAAAAGATTGGTTTTAGCTACGGAGATAGCAGGTTGCTGGGACAGTTGTAACAGATGTGGTGGCAGTTGGGAAAGGCAATCAGGCCTATGGATTACATTTCTGGAGAGACTGGGGGAAGTACATAGGAGTTAAGAAATCATACAGATGTTAGGAAAAAGGATTAGATTTAAGAATTTATGGCAACTGTCCTTCTATTGCTGATGAAGGTGTTTAAGTTGAAGTCAGAGGAATTCGGGTGGTCTAAGAGTTCAGCCTCCTAAGGCAGTGGCATTGTATAGTGTGTGAATAGGACATGTTTATAAGCAGTGCGGGGTTACTGTAATTTCCCTGGGGTTAGAAATTAGATATCCAGGGTGATTGAGCGCACATACGAGAGAGGTGTCGCGAGTTTATAGAAACCGGGGGAGCTGCAGGTGTGATTAGATATGCACTAATACAGTGAACAAACAGCCGAAGTGTGTATGGGTATCTCATGCCATTTCTCCCTAAAGACGACGTAAGTGTCGATATTTCAGTTTTCCTTTATTGTGTTGACAATTCTTGTACTTATGTATTTTCTGTGGGATTAAAAAGACAGTTTAGTGGTTTGGTTTTAATTGCTAAGTGATTCACTTCTTTCTTGTATGCGAGTGTGTGGGATGTAGGCAGAGTGTTGGTCAGGTTGACTTTGCAGATTCAGCAAATACCGGGCTAGCAACGAGAGCGAAAGCACGTCTCTCATTCTCTTTCTTCTCTCTTTTCTTCCCATTTTATGTTGTGGTTCAATGACGCATATATTAATCAGCTGATGACCTTGACCTTGAAGGGCAGGAACGTAGTTTTCATCTTGCAGAGTACAGGAAATATTCATTCGGAAATATATATGTGTCGGGATTGCTATATGCATTGTTTTAAAATTTTGTTTGGTGACTGATACATAATTTTTTGTTGTTGGTGTTTTGTGAGGGAAATTTAGGAACTATTGTTGATACGCCAATGTTATTGAGGTTGGGGCGAATCCTAAATACTAAGGGAGATAAAATGGCGTATGCAAATAGTGGCGATCAAACTTTGTTGCATAAAGTCACTAATGTTGCAGCTGAAGTTTGCCCTTTTCGGAGCATTGATGAGGTTGTTCTTTCCCAGCCAGTGTAGAATTTTATTGAAGGAGTTAATAACTTTTTAAAAGCAAGGGAATTAAAAGTGATGCAGAGGCTTTCACAGAGGCAAAAGCCTTCTTGGATTTCGGTATGGGTGATTTGGCACAGCGATGCCGTATCTTTCAATACACAACATGCCCGTCATTGACCGAATTACAAACGTTTATGAGGAGATATGGTGAGAAACCTAAGAGGTTTTTACAAGATTAGAAAAGGTCAGAATCATGGCTGAGCATAGCTCTCAGCTTTTTGACTCGTCTGGTGAATGGATACAGAAATTTAAAAATTCCACATAGGTAAATGGTAATAATATCTCACTCAACAACTTGCATAAGCTGTTACATTTTTTTCAGCCTCTACACGATGTCCCAGACGCCATTGTAGATAGTTTTGATGAAAAGATTGAACCTACCTCAGATAAGGAACTGATTTGTTTCCAAATTCAGAAAAACATGTCGAAATGTCCCACAGTGGATAGTACATTTTTCAATGTGGACTAGTCCAGGAAATACAATGCAAAGGGATTTCAATTTTCCTTCTCTCCCTGTTTGTGTGTATAAGTGGAATCTAAGAGAGGATCTTTGGATCCAGGGCAACAGTTGAGTTGTTTCAATTGTAATAAGCCAGGGCACACAAAGAAAATATGTAGAGTCAAATATTGTGGAATATGCAAAAGCGCAGATCACTTTTGGCAGTCTTGTCCATCTCAGAAACGGAGGAATGCAAGTCCCACAACTAAGAAATCTGGAAGTTTTGATATGAGAACTCCCCAAGAAAGGTTACTCAAAGGGGCAAAGAGATCGGCAGAATTTTTGGAAACTGATCAACAAAAAGGGTACAGATGATTTGTACATGCCATTGTGGTCTCCTGGGAGACACCCCAGAGTCCAAGCCCAGGGATTAGTAGGAAATATGAAGATCCCAGTCTTTATTGATACGGGAGCATCAGTTATTTCAATGGACCATGATCTATATCGGTCCATGTTCTCCCAGTACCCTTTGAAACCCTCAACGGAGATGGTGTGTGATGTGCAAGCCCATAGATTAAATACCTTAGGTTCTATAAGAGTTCTGTTTGCCCTGGGTGATAGAGTGTTAATAGAACCATTTTTGGTGATAAAAAGGGTTGCATTGGGCAATAGACTTTTGCTGGGCCACCCTGCATGTAGGAGACACAGGATATCGATCCATACAGGTGTTAGTGGCATAAATGGTTGGGATACCGGGTGTTTTTACTCCATATGTGGGTGTACATAGAACTGAGGTAAGTAAGGATACTGAGGTTAGTATTGGGGATAGTGGTGATAATAATATTAGTGATCACAGAGGTTTTAATGAGGATATTAGTATTCATGGAAGTGTTAATAGGTATATTGGTGCTAACGGCGGTGTCAATGAGTATATCAGTGATCACGGTGGTGTTAATGGGTATATTGGTGATCACAGCGGTGTTAATGGGGATATTAGTGATCATGGCAGAGATAATGGAGGTTATAATGGTGATATTGAGGTTACTAGTGGTAATTTTGGTGGTGATAATAATGGTGGTAAGACTAATAACAGTGATACTGATAACAATGGTGATACTGATACTAACATTGGGATTATGGTTGATGTAATGGGGGATACTTATATAAATAAGGATGATAGTCATGTAGATGTGGAACATGAGGATGCTATGTATAATGACCACAAATATATAGCAGTTTTATCAAAGGATGTTATTTCAAATCCAGGTACAAGGACTATGGTGAAAGTTAAGCTGAGGGAAGTGAAAATGACCAAAGAGGTATGCATAATTGAGGGTAGTGAACATTAAGAGGTGACATTAGCACCATATAAGTGAACAAGGCATCAAACACAGGTGTTACCCGAGTGGAATTGCTGAACTGTAATGATACAGTTAGGAAGTATCAGAAGAACACTTATGTGGTAGACTTCCATGATTGGAGTAGTGATAGTGGTTCAGCGGCTATTGTAGAGGGAAAAACTGAGTTTTCAGAGGCAGAAATGCAAATAAGGAAGAAAACTTTTAAAGAGCACTCAGCTAATGAAGACAACAAGGAGCATATAGAAGCTGTTAGCGAAGTTTTGGTTGAATTTGGGGATATTGGGGCTTTAAAGGGAGGATAAGTTAGGGCTGACTAAAGTGTTAGAACATAGAGGAGGGGACCAAACCCATCTTCATTCCCACAAACTGTATACCTGCAAAATCAGGGAAGAGGTAGAAAAAGAGGTTAGTAAAAGGGAAGAGGAATTATTAGACTCAGTGTGTCCCCTTGCAATTCTCCCTTGTTAGCGATGCCTAAGAAGGTCGGCTCTGTCCGGGCATGTGTGGTCTTCTACAGATTGAACAAGAAAACAATTCCTGACTGTTATCCAGTCACTTGCATACCAGACCTTTTTGTAGAAATTAGGGGATTTAGAATATATTCTTCAATAGACCTTATGCAGGTATTTTTGCAGGTTCCTCTTAGTGAAGGGAGTCACAGACTCACCGTGTTCTCATTGCCCAAGGGATATTTCGAGTTTACACGGATGAAATTTTTGGTTTATCAGGGAGTCCTATGACTTTTACGAGGTTGGTGAACACAGTTTTGCAAGGGTTACTAGGCACAATGTCTTTGTGCACATGGATGATATATTGATTGCAACATACTTGATTGAGCATCACATGAAAGTGCTTAAGGAAGTTATTAGGAGACTTAGGTTAGCATGGTTAAAAATTAAGTTAGCGAAGTGGGACTTCTTGAAGAAGCAAATTGCATATTCAGGTCATATCATATCTAAGGAGTGTTTGAGTAAATGACGATAATATCAAAGCAATTGCACCTTTTCCTATCCCTAAGATCAAGAAGCAAATAAGGTCATTCTTAGGAATGACCGGGTTACTTACAAGGTATGTGAAAGGGTTTTCTATCATATCAGCTCCTTTAATAGATGTGTTATGAGAGGATATTTAATTTTATTGGGGAGAACTGCAACAAGTAGCTTTTCAGAAAGTCAAGGATGCATTAATGAATCCCCTAGTTCTGAAATTTCTGGATTTTTTTAAACCTTCACACAAGTGACTGATGCAGACACAATGTTGTAGTGGATGCACTTAGTAGAAGTTTTTATGATACGGAAGGATTTCAAGTTGGGATGGTTACTAGTGATTCTATATAGTGGGTTATCAGCCTCATAAAGCAAAGGCAAGAGGAGGATGAAGTTTTGGCAGACAGACTCATAAGTGTTCCTCAGAGGTGAATTAGTCAGGAAAGGTGATAAGTTGCCTTTTTCCAGTTTAGAATTAGACAGTAATGTATTGGTCAGGAAAACTGAATATAAATTAAGGATAAATGAAGTAATGGGGATACAACACAGATTGTAATTGTGAGTCCTAATTCCAGTTGTTTCAGATAAAGTACATTGCAAGTTAGGTAGTCTACATTTGAGAGTGGAAAAGACATCTAATGAGATGCGTAATAAGTATATCTGGAAGAATATGGGGGCAGATGTGGAAAATTTTGTGAAACAGTGTACAATGTGCAATGCTTGCAAACCTGCAAGGGTAACTTCTTGCAAATTAGGGTCATATCCAATACCAAGTAGGCCCTTTCAGAGGGTGAATAATGGATATCTTGGGGACTTTTTGTGGATCGGGGTATGGCAACAGGTATTTATTGGTATAGTCTATTCACTTAAGGTAGATTCTTGGGTAAGTCCCATGCCAATGAGATGTTTATTTGGCAGCCTCTGATTGGCTGGTGCCAAAGGTAGGCAGCCCCCTAAGTGTCTCATTATTTTGGTCTATGGCTTAGAAAACTACCAAAATGTTCATATTTCTACAATTATCTCACGCTTCGCACAAGATAAGACGCTTTGGTCATACCATAGGATTCTGTATTAATTGTACAACTGAGTCATCTTTTCCTGAAATCAATAAGATAAAACACAAAGGAATTACAAGTAAAAGTGAAAAGAGAGAAACATTTAATTCTTTATAGCTACCTGTTTTTACTTATCATTAGATTTTGCATTATTCATATGATCAACATAAAATAAAACTTGTGTTTTCATACAACAAATTCACCCTGAATACGCTAGTGCTTTCAGATTTTAGATGCGTGTGATATGTAAAGAGAAAATGAAGGATATGTTTTATTATGTTGCATCTGTAAATGATTCAATTTTGACAGCATTGCCGAGAGGATGTGATCTACAAGACATCGTTGTGTTTGTTGCCTCAGCATGAGATTTGAGTTGCCAATTAGCGATATAAAAAGGTGCAGCTTCGACAATATGTACCATGTTATATCATTACATTTTCTGTAAATAAATACACAGAATTTCCATTATGACTGTCGAACATTTTCAATCCAATATCATATTGTATGTTTGGACATATCTCATAAAGAAAAAATAATAATAATCAAATGGATGCACCTGGTATCGTAGGCTCAGATCTAGGTGGGCCACGGGAAATTCAATCCAGCAAAGAAGTTGAACTCTGTAGACAGATTTCGCACTCTTCAACTCAGCCTAAGCTTTAATCAGGTTGTTTCAGCAAGTTACAAATTTTCTTTTATTAATATATTTTCAAACGAGAGTTATGAGTCACTTATTTGAGTGATATGAAATAATAATCTCAGTGAAGTAATAAACAACAATGAAATAAGAAAGACTGACTTCCTTTCAGGCTGAGTCAAATACGGATGCAACATAATAAGACATATTCTTCATTTTCTCTTTACATATCACACACATCTAAAATCTGAAAGTGCCAGCGTATTCAGGGTGAATACATTGTATAAAAACACAAGTTGTATTTTATCTTGATTGCATGAATGATGCAAAATCAAATGATAAGTAAAAACAGGTAGCTATAAAGATGAAATGCTCATCTAACG
>NC_087220.1:37130634-37145634 GCF_015104395.2 Macrobrachium nipponense | reverse complement strand
GGAAGTGCAATACCAACCGACTTAGCGTAAGATTATCGCAAGTCTAACATTACCTCATAGGGCGCCTTATTATACAAGGCAACAGCCCTAAAAGTGGTGGCAGCGGTGGGATAGAACTCTACAACTTCTATGAAGAAAAATCAGAATAATGAAGTATCACATAAGAACTCCTCAACGACGACGAAAGCAACAGATTCTTCAAGCAACTTAGTATCATCGTTTAGTGAATAACTTCAAGAAACAAAACCGACGTGTCCTCTTCCTACGGCAACGCAAGCTTCGTCTCTCATTAGAATCATTCAAGAAAACATCGTTATTGAGCGTTTCCGGCACTTCAAGAAACAAACCGAACGCGTCTACAAGGATCTACAAGGGCTCGAATCATCCAAACATCGCGCACGGGGGAAACTCAAGCCAAAAACCAGGTCATCCGCTAAATAGAGAAGGAGGACCAAGGCCGTGTGTCGTTATCGGAACACCGTGACTTCCCACAAAAGCAAGCTAAGTACAATTTTTTATTCATTTGGAGTAACATTGAGTGTTTCCTTTACAGGTCGAATTTCGTTATTCCTGTGGCTGAAGTTACGAGACATTCTTAATCTTACTTTTTTACAGAAATTATCTACATCATTGAGATTTCGCTACTGCGAGATTTATCTTTGAGCGTCTGTTTCCAGAAGTTCTACAGAAATATCATAATCATATACTATGTTAATTTTATCATTTTGGGTGATTATTAATCCCTTACGTAACAAATCATATTAAACAGTGAATATGCGTTTACGCAGTGGACGTCTGTATTTATACAGATGCATGGAAAGGGTCGTTAAGCACCGTAGTGATTAGAAAACACACAAAAATCAAGTGGAACACCCGTACAAATCTATATAAATTAGAGGTAACACTATTTCGGGTTATGACAATAAATGCTCCTTTGCAAAGTCCCGATCGCAGTTTTAGCCTTGAGTTTTTTGAGTTATATAAAATATCGAACCTCAGTGACTCAACTTAACTTTAAAAATACGGCTGGATTGCAAGGAATAACATGCCTATAAAAAAACTTTCATTAGGCTAAATGCGCTGACCAGGGTCCCTCACTATTTCAAATTTTAGCAAAGAATGAAGTAAACAACAGCAAGTACAAACAATTAATATTGAATGCAGTAGAAATAACTTTTCTTAATAGTAATCGCTCAATTCCTAATAGTTCGTCATTCATACTTTTGCTGCTTTATACGTAACCAGCAACATAATGCTAAAAACACACAATACGTTGCCGATGGTAATAAAGAGAAGGATCCTAATTATTACAAAAAGAAATAGAAACAGTAGCCCTTTCAGAATCAAACAAGCAAACTCGGTTACTGTGTCACCTAGTCAAGCGGTCAAGGTCAGTCAAAACTGCCGAAGTGTTCAAAGCATAGCAAATTCCACACAATAAGCGACTCTAGCAGAGTGGGGAAAAGCGATGTTGGATCATACATGCCAATATCTTTTTGAATTAAAAAGGATTTTTCCTATGAATCACACGACTGTATCAAGTAATCAAGCAGGAGGTTCTCGTTTTTTTTAATACATAAGTTATTATAAGTAGTGGTGGATTAAGCCCGACTGTACGTGCCGTAAAAAAATAAGAATATCTTGTATTATTCCTTTAGTACACGTAATATCCTGTGTTTACGGACTCACCGTCTGTTGTTCGAACTTCCCTAATGAGAAGTCCGGATAAGCGAGCGCTTACAGATACCTCTATAGTTATAAAAAACATTGATCTGTATCCAGTGTAATTGTAAGATCCATCTAGGGGTATACAAAATATTATCTTACATCCTGCAAAATAAGGCGTGTTTATCAAAGGAAAATCCTATAAACCTTCAAACATATTAAAATCCTAATGTAAGTGTTTACATAATAAAAATATGGAATGTTAGTCCATATATATAAAAGACTAAAACTAAAGAGGTCAACCAGATTGCTTGCAGGAATATGATCAGACTAGAGACGCTAAAGATGCTATCCAATCAGCTGATTGGATAGCGTCACTGACTGTCCTAATTTCGTCCCCGTCCACTTGGACGGTGGTTCGATCCCATGGGGTGACAAAATTATTATCAACTAAAAAATTCCCCTTCGGTACATATATGAAAATATATAATTTGGGAGGTAAAGTGAATTTAGATATTAAAGGACATTTGTAGCTTGAATTGATATATATATATATATATATATATATATATATATATATATATATATATATATATATATATATATATATATATATATATATATATATATATTATACCCTTTATATAAATATATCCATAAGTTACACGCATTAAACGTAATTGCATATATTACTTTAAAACGAAGTAACTTGTGAATAAAAGCAAACAGCTGCACATTATATGTCCACTCTCGGGGTTAACTTTAACTTCAAGGTTAATCCTGAAACTGTACCTTTTTGGATTAGGATTAAATACCTCCTTTGGCAAGATGGGAAGCATGTCAATGCTGCTAATTATATGGGTAATATGGGGACAGAGTTTGAGTTACTATTCTTATAAGGGGAAATCTGTAACTAGGATTAAGTGGTGTTAGTGGTTTGGTTATATAGGTTTTCTTCTGGATGACACGTTATTGTAGAGAGGGGGGGTTAGAATTTATCTAGAGATACATAACAGAAAAAAAAAGAGTCAAACATTATATTTTGATGGAGATCAGTTTTATAAAGATTGCAGGGTTTTGTTGGTGTATTGATCAGATAAGTGGTTGACAATGAGTAGTCAGTTAGTGAAAAAAGTTTTTCCCAGTATATTAAAAAGGGGTCAGTGTATAGTGACCACGTTTATTCTAGTGAGGAATTTCAGTAATTGACTATGAGGTTGGCCAATTTAGTTAATAACAGATTCGTGGGTGAAAGTAGGAATTTCTTTCTAGTAATACATAAACTCGTCAGGGTGTCAGTTAGAAATTGTTCATGACGAAACACGGACACATGATGACTCTAGAGAATTCCCGAACTCATATTGAGTGGTGACAGACGAAAACTGTGCCAGATGCTTGGTCTTCATCATGGGCGACGAGGTCATGAACTACTACTATAAGGACCGAAAATCTTCGATGGCTCATGTGGAGTCATCTCAGGATAATTTCTGAGGCAAACCAGGGATCTACAATACTTACTTCTATGAGGTGGGTGCAAGAAGTGCCAGGATCACTCTGCTATGGACTGCGGCACTGTTCCTAGGAAACAGGTAGTAAGGAGAGCATCTGGCTCTTAGGTTAGTGGTTTTTCTAGTCCTTTCTTCTTCTTCTTCTTCTGGTTTCTCCAGAATCTGGCCACACCAGTCCTAAGAGGTGATGGAGGCACCGACTTTGGGAAAAGGCCAGAAAGGCCGTCAGGAGCAGAAGCAGTGGTAGCCTTAGCGGCTACAGGCGAATACCTTACTTCAGCTGCTGCGACAACCATCGTAATGGTAAGACTCAAGTCTGACTCCTGGCTGGGTAGTTCCTGGTTGACCAGCGAAGGTGTGGTGGAAAGGTCTGCCAGAGGTTCATCTTCAGCCGACAAAGGCGATAATGGAGAAGAAACGTCTGGGGCTGGAGATAGGCAATGGGCTATGATAAGCTCAATGCAGTTTGGAGGATCTTCCGCAGGGGAATCATTGAGGAGGCTAAGGTCTGGCACTGGCACTAGCTCAGGGCCAGGTGCAGAGATTGAAGTTTGCGGTGGCTCTACTTCCGAGCTGGATAGAGCATGGCATGACACAGTGCTCCCACGTGGCACTGGCAGAGTTGGAGTCAGGCGTGCCTGACAAGGGACCTGGGGGCATCTAACCCCTTAGTGTGCCTGAGGTGATGAGAGACAGAGATTCCTATCTCTGGTGGAAAGCTGAGCCTTTTGGAGATGATACATTGGCGGTGTCCGCTGCATGTTGCTTGCTAGGGCACCCAGACCAATTTGTGGAGCACCCTATTACATTACAGGTTTTGCAGCGGTACTTGGTTGGGTTGGTCTCCCTTTGTGGTGAGGGAGGAACCCTTTGCTGATGGAACTCGCTTGAGGCCAGAGTCCTGGGCCTTTGTGTGCATGATGAGTGCCCCTTCCACCAAGCATGGTGGTGAGCAGAAAGTAGTGCTGACGGGGTTACATTTGCCACAGTCGGTGAGGGACATCCCCAGAGGAGGTGCCATCCCAACAGGAAACCTACTCCTTGCCTGATTTGGCTCACCACACCTAATCGGTGTGGTTGCGAGCACCAAAGAGAGGTGAACTGCAGGACAACTGTAGGAATGAACTTGGACTGACCTTCAATCCAAGTCATCATCTACCTGGTTGCCTCATCAACAGTGGAACTGGCTGGCACTTGGTCCCTGTCAATCAGACACTAGTCGGAGTCAGTGTCTACTGTAAGCGGTAGGGTCACTGTGAAAGACATAGTCCACACCCATTCAGGGTGAGAAGTAGAATCTGGCGGCATGACTGGGGTGGTTGTGGCACTGATCAGGTGAGTGTGCCTGCTCAAAGGCAAATGCTTCGGGCAGCCAGGATATCCCGCAGAGTAGTGCCCTGTAGTACCACAGTCTCTGCAGGGGCCCCATGCTGGGCTGCTCTCCTGATGGTGTTGGATGGCGGAGAAGACTGTTCAGTGGTGGAAGAGGAGGTGCCATTCAGGGGTGTAGGAGGCTTTTGAGGATGATGGTGGTTAGTAGCTCTCTTGTAGTGGGACTGTGATTTGGGATGCCCCACCTTCTTGCAGAAGTTGTGCATCGGTGGGGTTCCATGGTATCCATTCTTCAGGCAAGCAGGTCCAGAGAGATGCCACACCTACATCGGGTGGCACTATGCGCCGGTGGGTGGTGCTATGACACAGGTTAAATGTCTCCAAGTCGTCGGCCATGCGACAAGCTCCCGTAAGTATCTTGGGTTGCTTGTTGTTAAGATGCACCGCATGCAGTCCAGGTACACACTGGTAGAGGTCCTACAGCATGACCCCTGTTGAACAGGTCCTGGAACTCGGTGTAGGCCATGGAATCGAGCCAGCACTGTCCAGACTGGGTCTTAAGGTAGGCAAAGTCCGTCCAGGCCCAAACTAATTCCTTGGCCTGGCCTTGGAAGCACTGTCTCCATCTCTCCGGGGTGATCTCATACACTTTGGTAATCACCTGTCGAACTTCCACCATGTTCCCTTGCTGACCCTGATCCAGGGAGCGGAAGGCAGATTTGTCTTTGCTGTCCAGGTGCTTGGCAAGCAGGGTGCCCCTCTCTGTCTTGGTGGTGGTGTAGTGGTCAAAGAGTGAGTTGAATTCTTCTAGTCATGCCTTGGGCTTGTCCTCCGTCCATTTAGGGATCAGAGCGTTAATGTTAGCGATCGGATTATGAGGCACATTAGTGTGTGGGGCTGGAGGCTTGCTCAGTGGCCAGGGTTTCAGCACTCTCTTTCCGAACCTTCCCCAGATTGAGCTCCTTCTCCTTGAGGGTTAGCTCATGCTTCCCTTTCCAGACTTATGGCGGTATCTACCCGCTCTTGTACCCAGGTGGTGAGATCCCCAACTCTGCTGCCGACATAGTTCTAGTTGGGTAGGATGCCTAGGGGAAAAGGTCTCGGAATGGGGTGGTACTGTCGTGCAGAGTGCCGTGTGAAGGTCACAATGATTAGCAATCCTGAAGGAGCGATAGTCCTTATGAATGGATGCTAAATGAATTTGGAGTGCTCCTGAAAGCTTAAATATCCTTATGTGAGGATCCGCTAATGAAATGGAATGATCCTGAAGGATTACCAATCCTTATAGGTGGATATGTAAATGGTGGCACTCTGTATGTCTTTTATACAGGTGCAGTGGCAATTATGGAGGCCTTGCGTCCTTGGTGGAGTGACCCTGAAGGAGTACAAATCCTTATGAGCGGATACACAAATGTATGTCATAACAGGTGCAGTGTCCTTACGGAGGTCTTGCATCCTTGGTGGCACTAGTAAAGTGCTGGTATTACTTGGAGCAACATTTAATGTAGTATACTAAAATATACTGAAGGAAATGGCACACTGCTCAAGGCGGTGTAAGGATGTAGGAGAGAAAGTAAAGTGAGTACTTCAGCAGCCTAGTTGTTGGCAGTGCCTCAGATTAATGGCACTGGGAAATGGAAGGGCCTGACGTGCACTGGTGGTGGTTTCCTAATGAAGAAGTAAATGGGTTGCAGCAAAACTCAATATGCTGTTTGGTGCTTGCATTATACGGAAGTCTAGAATGATAAAAGAAAAAGACCACTAGTGCACGACCGGTAATGCAGATAATGAAAAGCCTGACTCCTTGTGGCTGATGTACTTCGATGAAAAAGATAAAAGGTTGCAGAGAACAAAATGTGATGGTTGGTACATATATAAATAGAGCACACTATATGTGAATGGAATACACAAGAGAAAATTAATGAGAGGTATTTCTCTTGGCTTTAGGCATAATGGACTCTCTCTCTCTCTCTCTCTCTCTCTCTCTCTCTCTCTCTCTCTCTCCCGGAGAGCATAAACAATGATATATATATCGAACTCTTCGCTTTATTTAAGGTAAGTGTTTAATTTAATATGACGCCTTAGCTTTGAACAATTTCTTTACGTAAGTTTTGTAAAAGATATCCTTTTGGAATAATTGTAACTAAAGACGATGCACTGGCTTTAGAATAATGGTAATTTACAATGATGCACTCATGTTAAGCAATTTCTTTAATGTAATTTAGTGGTGAAGATTTAATTTTAATTTACATAATTTACCTAGCTCCCTTAATGACAAGTTAAATGTTAGTAAGGTTTTGTAAACCAAATTATCAAGCACTTAATAATAAAAGGTACACTAAGGGTGAAATGAAGTATAATGAAAATTTTCGCTCGGTGAGCATGCTAAGTGGGACATTGGAGGTGAACAGACAGCTACTATCTCGCAGCTGCAAGCCAATGGCTGGTCGCTGGTAGGTGCACGTGATAACAGACAACACAAATCACTATTTTATTATTCAAAGCAAAACAACCCTAAATTTTCTGGTGAGACAGTGAGTGCCATCATGCAGATTCAAATTAGTTAAGCAAAAAACATTAAATTTTACTTTAATCGGTTTAAAAAGTTATAATAAAGTTTGAACTGATGAGTGGTGGTCGTGGTTACTGGTGGCTGACAGGGTACAAATTTGCACACGTGCAAAAGGAGAACTAGAGTTGCCAAATGTGGGATGATTCCTAACATGAGTTTGAAACAAATTCTCCCAACCCTTCACTGACAAAGGAATTGCACACTTCCTTTGCTGCAACTATATAGTCGCAAACACTCCTAGCTAACTGTTTGTGTCTACACATGCAGGTAATTCCCTGGCAAAGCACTTCCTAATTCCTAAGTAGCACTTTCTGGTACCTACACTAGTACTCTTGGTGGAGCTGTCTGCCTACCTATGAAACACAGAAATCTTCCGCGGTAGATTCAACTTCAGTGCTGTCATCTTTCTGCTAAACTAAAATGCTTCTTAGATGATTTATTTTGAAACACATCTTAACATTTCTTAAATTACATACCTTAATGCTATGATAACTATTAATAATAATAATAATAATAATAATAATAATAACTTAATAGCCTTACCTTGCTGTCCCTTTGTTCCATGTCCTTTGCCCCTTGTTAAGAATATATTTACCTCTTGTAAAAAAAGTAATTTATGTTTTAAAAAGTAATTTATGTTTTACGAAATACTCTAAAGATTCCTGGAACGTTTCTTCCACAGCCCAGTGAATGTGATGCTAAATACTTTACTAAATTGGCTAGGAATCCTGGCAGGTCACCATTTTTACCGTTGGGCATGATTTGGATGAAATTAAAATAAGAATTATGTGAGTAAAGCACTTTAAAGCACTTTATGGGCCTTGTACTGGCTCCTTGATGTAAATGGATAAGTAGGAAAAGAGCTTTGGACTTAACTTGGTTACATTAATCTATGTAAAAAAGTGGAAGGTCGCCATTCAAAACCAGTCAGATTACTTTACATTAATTTATTTACCAAAATTTATGGTGCAAATCAAAATGGCATGGCAGGTAGAGCCCATATGAACATCAAGAAGAATGCTAGTAAGTATACAATTGCAAATATTACACCCCACAAGATATTGACTGAGCTACTGCCTTAACAAGTGCTACAATATTCAAGTTTGCTGTCAATGACTGGCGGATGAGTGATGGATGCTACTATGACTGTATCTTGGTATGGTTACACTCCAGGTTACACTCAAAGCAGAGATTAATCTCGTGTGTTTATCATTAAATCAATGAGCTCTGATTATTCACGGTGGAGGGGAAAATTCTAATTCTTAAATGAGAGTAACCTCATGGAGCTTGGACAAGTCACAAAGGGGAACATGTGCATGCTATGTGGACACAAAGGAGTTCCTAGGGAGAAACGGGAAATTATAATATTGGAAAAACATTTAGTTTTGGTGGATAGGAAAGACAATGGCATTAATTGCAACTTCAGAACGTACCTTATTGTGTGTATGCATTCATTGGAACGGCTATAGACTTCCATTGCTAGCCAGCGTGAGCAGCAATAGAACAAAGACACCAAAATGGGTTTCAGGAGACACGTCTGTCTTGATAGGCACTAGGCGAAGGAATGAGGACGAGCGAGGTCGACGCAGTCTTCCGTTGGGGTAGCGTCTTCCCCCCTGTGCAAAGTATTCCGGAAACACAGACATGCGGCCAGTAAAAGATTGCAGGAGAAAATGCTCTTATGGTTAAGCTCCTGAAGGGTTCCTCTAGCTGCTCATTTTTCCTGTGACCTGCCTCTCTTTATTAACGATTTCCTTAACCACCAAAGTCATACAATGCTAGGATAAAAATGGAAAAGGGGGAGGATGAAAATGTAAATATATATATATATATATATATATATATATATATATATATATATATATATATATATATATATATATATATATATATATATATATATATTATATATATATATATATATATATATATATATATATATATATATATATATATATATATATGAATAATAATAATAATAATAATAATTAATAATAATAATAATAATAATAATAATAATAATAATAATAATAATAATAATAATAATAATAATAATAATAATAATATCAGAGATTTTCCCCTATCCTGAATTCTGGTGCCTACCTTTTGGGCACTCAGAGTCTTTTATAACTGATTATAAATAAGACGGTATCTCATAAATTCAGCAATAACTAATCATTCACTAACTCGTACTATTACTTTTCCTTTCTTTTCTGAAAATCAGAAGCCATTGGCGTTCGCCTTATCTCTCGGATGAAGAGGAATGACGTAATCGTTCCTTCCTTAAGAGCTTAACAATTGCGATTCTGTTTTAAGGTAGTTCTAAGAACATCTGAAGTAATGGCAACAGTGCTCCTTCATTTAATAAATCATATTCAATATATCTTTCAAGTACAAACCTTAATTAGGTGTGAAGAGAACCGTTTACAAGTCCTCCAGCTAAACAGTTACAAGGTAGATACTACTAATCAAAATTTTTCAAAATATTTCAGAATTGATCGCTTTTCCAAACCTTCAGTGATATAAACGAATGCTTAAGTCTACGACGGAGCTTTTGTGGGAGAATGAGGAAAGGAAAAATTCCATAACTAATGAATTTTATCGTAATAATCCTTAATCCCTTATCCCGAGGAAGACAGGATTTGGTGGATACAAGCATATTAATTTCTTAACAGTCTGAATACCCTCTGATGGTTATAATTACCCTGAAACAATAGATATTTGAATAAAATTTTTTTTGTAAAAGGTTTTAAAATTTAAAATTTTAATCTTTATATACTGAAATGAAACCTATTCACATCTCAAAGGTTTTAATCGTTTTTTTTTTTAATTCATTATCATTCAGACAAAAAAACAATTTTTGCCTAATCATATTCGTAAACTATTCAGATATGGAATTTGTGGAATTTGAAATATAATTCCATACAGCTAAGAAAAATGGAAGTGATAAATTTTATTTAGAAATACTGTGAAAAAAAATTTAGGACGAATGACATTCAAGAGATAAAAGGGAATTAATCCGCTCAACTCTAATACATTCAAAAGACGAAACTACAAAGGGAAATCATTCATTTAATTCAACATAATTGAATAAGCTCCTCCCTTTTCCACTTACACACACACACTCACACACACAAACGCACACAGTGAGAGAGAGAGAGAGAGAGAGAGAACCTGTTCACATTTCACATTTAAATTTGCTGTGTCTTGTACATTGCCCCATTTTTTGTGTCTGTTTGATTAACTTAGGCGTTTCTTAATGATTTAGAGTTGCACGCTGTATTTAATCTAGCACTTGTAAGATCATTTTTGTTTACTTAAATTTCTTTTAAAATCTTAATTATTTCTTAACAGTCTGAATTTTACTTGAATAATTTATTAATTAATTTTCGTGATAAATTCACTTTGATTTAATTCTGTTTGATAATTAATTCAAGAATTAATGAAACTTAGTGTTGTTTTCAAGTAATAGTGTTGTTTTCAAGAATTTAACTTATACATTTAGAATTTAAAAATAGATTTAGGTTTAAAATTCTTATAGCAGTGTTTCCTTTTATTGACCACCAGTTATATAATTTTAACTTGCAGAGTTTGAGTGATATACTGTGCTTTCTTCCTTCAAATTTCTTGAAGTGAGTCAGAACAGGGAAGATATTTTGAAATACTTAGACTTTTTAAAGTTGTTATTGGATTGCTGCCCTTTAATTAACTTAAGCATAAGAATGCCTCATACCTATTTTAATGAACTTAGTCTGATTTCATACATGATTAATAAGCTTTTTAAGGGATCTCTGTTGCCTTTTATCTTGGGTGCAGCTAAATTGTGGACTAGTTTGGCTAGTGCAGTTGGGGAATCCTCTGGTCTACAAATACTTAAGCTTGGAGCAAATTTCATTCCTGTTGTCTGCTGAATTCTCTTGAATTTCAGGTACATCTGTTTTTATTTTCTACTCCCTCATATTTATTTATTTATCACTTTTCCATGTAACATACCTATCTTTGGGGGTTGACTTCCATTTAGAAAAAAGAAAGATATCTATTTACAGGTATCATCTTGTTAGTTGAAGGTCCAGTAGAGTGATATCAGCCTCCAAAGATAGGTATGTTCCATGGAAAAGTGATAAATAGAGAAATGTGAGGGAATAGAAAATAAAAACCGATGCACCTCAAACTCAGGAAACTTCAGCAGACGACAGGAATGAAATTTGCTCCAAGCTTAAGTATTTGCAGACCAGAAGATTTCCCAAATGTACTAGGTAAACTGGTCCACATTTTAGTTTCACCTAAGATAAAACTCCTTGCAAACTGGGTAGTATTAAACCTCATGTTAGAAAGCGCCAAACTGTTCGCAACAGCAACCTGCTTAGCGTTGCGAATAACAGCAGCTGGGTCAAGTAAAGAGGAGTGCAAAGGGTGTTTGTTATTGTAGTAAATTTTATGTGGCTAACATTAAGAGTGTGCAAAATGAACTTGACCGAGGACACAACTCTGTCCAAGAGTTTGAGATGAGGGTCAGCACCAGAAGACGACACTGAAGGACACCACTCCATACAAGGAATAAGAAAAAAAGCAAGGTACTTAGATTTAATAGCTTCATCCCGAAACGTTACGAAATATTTCGTAAGATAACAAGTCAATTTATCATCAAAAGTTACACTTGAGACCTTAATAGTCACTGACCTTAAAGACCACACCATTTACATATAAATCTGGAGAACAAAGGTAAATGAGTTATAGATCGACTATCTATCATATTTTGTTTTATAATGGTTAAGCTTCATGCCCAAAAGCCTACCTCAGTAATGAACACGAGCCAGATCTCTACACAAAGAATCTACTACCACAGAGCTAATAAGAAGGAACAATACTAACAAGAGTAGCATCATTGACATATGCAGTCAGTTTGTTTTTTAGACCTTGCTGCAGATCCACCAATTCCTAACAATCTAGCTTGTATTAAAGGGCTTCACGATTCACCCATTCAACTTCTTTCCCGTTGTTATCCCTACATTAAGGGATCGGTTGCCTGGTGTACCTTCTCCACTATCTTCTATCAAAGGCACCTTCCTCCACCAAACCTCTTCTCTCCATATCTTCCTTAACTTTATCTCGCTATCTAATTCTCTGAGTCCCTCTCGATCTCCTTCTAACAGGTTCTTCCCAAGCCCTCTTCACCCCCTCCTGATCATCCATCCTTAACGCAAGCCCGTACCATCTGAATTGTAACTCTCTTATCACCTGTGAAATCTTACTAAGCCTGCTCTTCTTATTTCATCATTTTCCAGTCTCTCAAGCAGCGATACTCCCATAATCCACCTACACATTCATATCCCTGTTCTCTCAATCTTTACTTCGTCTTTTCTTCTTAGGGCCCATATTTCTGATCCATACATTAACACTGGTCTTATCACTGTGCTATAGATCTTGACTTTTACCTTGATTGGCCTTTTTTTATCACATATTACCATCCTACATCTCTCCACTTCCCCCACACCGCTTTTATCCTACTGCCAACTTCAGCCTCAAATCCTCCCTCTTGGATTGAAGTAGATCCTAAGTATTTAAACTGTTCCGCCTGTTTTATAATCAAGACTCTTCTTTCTTGCATTAATAATATTCTGTCTTTACCTTCTCTACTGCTCACCAAAGCCTCTGTTTTATTCACATTCACCTTTAAGCAACCACTCTCTAAAGACTCCTGCCACTCTCCAACCTTTCTCTGTAGGTACTCCTCATTTTTGTCAGTAATTCATGACCAGAGCAAGCAAAAATGGGATCACTGCTGACCCCTAGTGTAATCCAATACTAACTTCAAAGTTTTCTGTTTCCCCAACTGCTTTTATTACTTTTGTGCTCGTTCTTTGATATATCATCTCGACCAGCCTAACCAACTTTTCTGAGACTTTCTGCCTCCTCAAACACCAAAACATCGCTTCTCTTGGGATTCTCTTGTATGCTTTCTCTAAGTTTATAAATGCACAATAAAGCTTCTGGTTTCTTTTTAGCCTCTTTTTCTGTAGCTGTCTTACTGTGAAGATGGCATCCACTGCCCCTAATCCTCTCATGAATCCATACTGCTGTTTCCCGATCTTTATCTCTCTTAATCTTTCATCCAGTATCCTCTCTACAAATTTCAATACATGGTTTGTTAGTTTAATTCTCTTGTATATATATATATATATATATATATATATATATATATATATATATATATATATATATATATATATATATATAATAACGACATTTCTTTATTTGCAATGGCTGACGTTTCAAGACATGTGTCTCGTTATTAAAGCTGGAATGATACATTAAAATATAAATACGAAAACAGACTAACAGTTAAAATTACAATCAAAATATAAAACAAGGTTACATTAACGAAAAACAAAATTTAGAAAACCGTTACCATTTGGACGAAGTACAAAGGTGGAGTGACACAAACAAAGAATTCCAGGCCGGGGTAAACTCACGTCAGGTAAAGAGTTGTTGAGGTAGTTTGATTATTCAGTCTAGGTAGTAGTAGTTTAATAAAAAGTGATTCAAAGATAGGAAGCAAAGAATTGGGGACTTTGGAAGGTATTTGAAAATTTTTTATAATCAATTCCTGTTTTACATCTTTTAGGTTGTTCTCGAATATTTGACAACTCTGGATTAGATAGCGTGACTCCAGTTGTATAATTGACCCTCCTGATTACACAGGGAGCAGGAAAATAAATAGACGATGCCTATTTTCAAAAGAGGGCTAATTTTGTCTATGTACTGGAATGACGATTTAATATTAAGAGGGTTAACTGGAATCAATTTACAGATAATGGCAGGTGCATACTGTTGAATTAGGTTACTTAAAGTGTAGTAAAAACACTTATTATGAATCATAGGGAGACTGGCGAAAACCGTCATCTTAGGAACTGTAGTTATCTGTAATTTGGGTATATATTTATTATTCAGAAATTTATTTAAACATGTATAAAAAAGGGCAACAATTGTCTAAAAAGTATTTGTATAAAAAAATATGGATTCTTTTCATTGCATCTACCAGCTACATCCAGCCATGATTTCTCTAATCAAAGACTGGTCAGGTCACTAATTTGCATGCCCACTACTTCCAAGTTATGAACCGGTTCTGTTTTTATTGGGTGCTCTGTTCCGTTACTGCGATTGGTTGGTTTAGATTATTCCACCCATACACCAATAGGAGCTTTAACCAGAGTAGGAGGACATTGTGGACCTTCAGACTGTCTTACCAATAAAGATGTGTTCCGGAGGTTCTCTCCTTTTTATTTTCCATCAAAACAGGCACTTTTTATAAAGCATAAAAAACCACAATCTGGTCTGCCTTCCTGAATGCCAATTGAAGGCCTTTCCAGTTCTATGTTTCAGATACATATCGATTTCCTCGACTATTCTGAAAGAGAACATGACTGATCTAAATGAAGTGAAATTTCATTAGAAAATTATGACCTAATTCTTAAATGAGAGAACTGGTGCAAATCAGTAAAATCGATAAAATTTTCCGATATCTTAGATACAGCAAGAGAGGATTTCTCTCTCACTCTGTACAGATACATAAGAAAGAAATATATGAATGTGTCGTATCTATGCAGTTTAATTTCTTTAAGTACATTTCTTTTTCCTTAAAACTATACTAAAACTCCAATTTCAGCCTTAAGTCTTCTTAAATATTCCTTAAAACCATTGGGGACTATTTCCTTCCATTTCTTCCTAAAACCAGAAAACTTATCATCTCTGATAGTAGTCAATGTTTTGCAGTAGACAGCCCATAGGATTAAGGGAATACTTGCCGAACATCCGCCAGATGACGATAAAAAGAGAAGGATAACGACTGCGTCAGGAGCGTATTGAGAGCTGTAGAGTCCTTTTGGGATCTCGGGGAATGAAGGAGATACGAAAGTCATTAAA
>NC_087220.1:37085634-37128134 GCF_015104395.2 Macrobrachium nipponense | reverse complement strand
TTTACACTTCAAGCAAACGTGGTAGTTCTTTTCTATTTGTATTAATAAGGATTTTTTTTAACCGCAGCTGTATTTTTATGAAATACCCTATTACTGCACTCAGTGTAGAATATAAATGATATTGCATATGAAATTTGGAGTGCGGGCCAAATGCTGGGACCTATGAGGTCATTCAGAGTTGAAGGGGGAATTGAGAGAAAAAACGTTTTAACGGTGTAACAGGAAAACATCGCAATATTGCTAGGAGTGAGAAAAAGTAAAACGGAGAAAGAGAATATGAATGGTAGTGACCAGTTCCAATCTTTAAAATTCATAACAGGATCATGAGCAATATAATCAACCACATTACGTCCATCTATACTCTATTCAAAGATTGTTTTGGAAATAAAATGGCGCTCGACCACAAAACTAATAAAAGGAGACAATTTCCACGAAGAGTATTTTAAGTGACTAACTTGAGTCCATTACCATCATGTTAAATGCAAGCCTAACTTGTTTAAACTGAAATTCTTTTCATCGCAAATTTCAACCAAGTTAGAATTTACCGTCAACAAATAAGAAGTAAATATCATTTTATCAGATCAAAAACAATTCATGGAATATTATTCCACTTTTTTTGGATGTCAGATACATCCACAATAATGATGTATATTAGATTTCACGTTATTAATGAAGAGCAGAGATATTTTTTCCGATGAAATTACCATTTGCATATCAAGTAATTTGGCCATTCACAGTAATACACACCAAATACACACAACACACACCCATATATATATATATATATATATATATATATATATATATATATATATATATATATACATATATATATAAGAGTGTGTATGTGGTGGGCGGGGAGGGAGCCAGTATCAAGCTCTGACAAATCTGGTGCTTTGTTATTTTCAGCAGAACCGAGAATCATGACCAAATTCCGCCATCAGGGATTGGTTCTGGGAATCTCCTCTCACAGTTCAGACGCATCGAAGTGAATGATTTCTTAAGAGGATCTCAAAAATGGTCAGTTTATTTGGACAGGATGAGAAAAACTTGCTGATTGTTAATGGATTTCGTAACGGAACTGGGAAGATTAATCTTAATGCCATTTTAATTGATGAAGAGATAGGGATTTGGTCATAATCCTTAATTGATTCAAATCCCTCTGGACGTTGTGAGAGTATTATCAGGTTTAATTCTATAAACTCTTCATAGGTTCGAAAAAATACAAATAACTTAAAAATAAACTATTTTATTAACCCAATGTAATTTACATGACTTAATTTCTTCGAAATGAATAATTACAAATAAATATTTTCAAGTACTGATTCTCAACCATATCAAATTAACTCATTAAACTATTTTTATGTAGAGATGTACCAAATACGATATGACTGGGCTTCAGAAATAGTTAAGGTGAACATTCGAATACGACGTAATCAGTTAATGGTTATCAGAATCAAAATATGCATGTATATCCTGAAAGAAAGTTAGACACCTGGTACCTAAACCAGCGAAGTATAGCTACAATGAAATTTTATTTATACTTTCATATACAACGACGCACCCTATTCCAAGCGTTGTGCTTCTTTTGATGAAAAATTTTAAAATCCTGTAACAATGATTTGTTTAGGTCTATACAACCTTTTCTCTACAATGTACACACATAAGCTTAACAAAAGTAAATATTTCATCATAACAAATAACTTTATTAACAGTCGCTTGAAGAGAATTATTTGAAATAAACATGTGGCGTACAAAACAGGTGTGACAAACATCCGGAAAGGTTAAGCAGCTCTTTTACTTACTCTGCATTAATTTAGACGCTATCTACTTCCTATAAAATCTAAATATATATATATATATATATATATATACATATATATACATATATATATATATATATACATATATATATATATATATATATATATATATATATATATATATACATATATATATATATATATATATATATATATATATATATATATATATATATATATATATATATATATATATATATATATATATATATATATATATATATATATATATATATATTATTTATATATATATTAGATATATATAAATATATATATATATATATATATATATATATATATATATATATATATATATGTATATATATATATATATATATATATATATATATATATATATATATATATATATATATATATATATATATACATATGTATAAATATGAGAATTAATTTCTTATTTTTGTTGCTACGTTATAATTTTTAAAGGTATTTTTAGAATAGTTTGTTGCTTTGCTTAGTTTTAATATTAAAATAAGATCATGAATATATCTATTTTATTCCTTCAAAGTCATATGAGCAGGTTACTGTCAGCATTTTATACCATTAGTATAACAAAGAAAAAAGATTAAAGTCGGCGATCTATATAAATCTAAAATTTTAATAATGTAAGCAAAACTTTTAGCACTAAATTAACGTTTTTAAACCTGAATAACAACCTCGCTCCTCCCTTTGGCGAAATTCCGTAAAGCAGATAATTGGACAATAGAGATATATATATATATATATGATATATCTATATAATATATATTATAATATATATAGCATATATATCTATATATATATATATATATATATATAATATATATATATACTATATATATATATATATATATATATATATATATATATATATATATATTATCTTCTTCCGACCTCATTAATCCCACAGCAAAGTAGGGTCGGCCGCAGGTGTTAACTTTCTCCTCTATTTCAATTCCTTGCATCATCTTCCCTCCTCTGTCCCACCTCACCCATATCCCTCCTCACCAGATCCATCCATCTGATCTGCAGACAGCCGGCACTCGTCCTCCCCTTCACTGGCATGTTCTTTGCTCTCTTGATTGGTTCTACCTCCTCTCTTCTTATTTCATGGCCATTGTATCTCAGACGAACTTCCCTAGCCGTCTCCTTTACATTATATATACCACACATTCTTCTTGTTCTTAACTCTTCCTCCTTTCCAGTAGTGATATTCGAGCAACCCATCTCACCATCCTCATCTCGATTCTCTCCATCAGTCCCTCCTCTTTCCTCTTAAGTGGCCAAGTTTCTGCCTCATGTAACAGTATGGGATTGATAACTGTCATACAAATCTTCATTTTGAGTCTTTATGACATTTTTTCTAACTAAAACAACTTCAGTTACTTCTCTCCATTTTCACCATGCTTCTTTCACTTTGTCTCACTGCTTCCTCGGTGCCTCCTCCTCTGTTATTATCGATCACAAACTTGTTCTTCTGCTTTAGCACTGTACCATCTTCTACTTAATTGTTTACTTTTACAAAATTCAAAAAACGTAATAGAAACATCAGAATTACAGCTAACAGAATATAGAAAAAAATAGTGGTAAATAAAACTACATAACAAAAAGATTCAGAACCGACCTAGAGATGTGACATCATTAAACTAAAAGAAGAAGAAGAAAAAAGACACCAGTGGGTAGGAAGACGTCGTATTTTTATTTTGATTACTTTTTGTTTCCACAAGCAATGATGTCACTCCTCTAAGTCGGTTCTGAATCTTTTTGTTCTGTAGGTTTATTTACTACTTTTTTTCTATATTCTGTTACCTGTAATTTTGATGTTATATATATAAATTGGACAACATTTTCTACGTATTCTGGTTTTATTTTAATTAATTTCATATTTCTTGGTCATCTTCGTTTTCTTACCCACCCTGTAAGTAGCTGTATTTGGCCCAGGTAGTATTTACATGCTTAACATCCATTAAGTTACAAATGTTCTTTAATACCTAATTCGCTCTACCTCAGAATTAATATATTTCCATATATGTTAACCAAAGTGGAATATTTTAGTAGATAAGGAATTTGTTGACTCATGGGCTCTAACCACGGAACCAAGGATTCAGGGTATACAGTGATGCTCTTTACCCACTAGGCAATCAAGAGGGTATAAGTTGATACCGTCGTTTACCCACGAATCCCTCTCGTGCTCTGATATTCATTATTAGATTCGATATCCACCTACCCCGATCATGATATTCTTGAAGTGCGTTTGTCACATGTAGTCAGATTATAAATTTTATCACATCACCGTGATTCATATACACGTATTAACCTACAAATGTCCTTTAGTATCGAATTCGTTCCACCCCAGAATTGAGATGTTTTCGTATGTTAACCGAACGGGAATTTTTCAGTTGGTGATAAATTCTTCAGCCCATGGGCTCAACGGTGTCGCTCTTTACCCACTAGACCATCAAGTTGATGCCGACTCTCAGCTACGAACACCTGTCTCGCTCAGGTATTCATTATTAGAATTAGAGTCGAAATCCACCCACCCTGTCGGTATCAACTCATACCCTCTTGATGGTCTCTACTTGGTAAAGAGCGTCACTGTACCTCATGAATTCTTGGGTCTGTGGTTCGAGCCCATGAACCGACGAATTTCTTATCAACTAAAATTCCCCTTCGGTTAACATATATGAAAATATATTAATTCCTAGGTAGAGAGAATTAAATATTAAAGGACATTTGTAGCTTAATGTGTATATATGAATCACGGTGATGTGATAAAATTCATAACCTGGCTACATGCAACAAGCGCACTACAAGATTATGGGTGGATATCGACACTAATAACGAGTACCTGACCACGACAAGAATTCGTAAGTAAAGGTCGATATGAACTTACACCCCTCTTGATTGCCTAGTGGGTAAAGAGCGTCACTGTATGTCCTGAATTCCTGGTTCCGTGGTTGGAGCCCATGAGCCATCGAATTTCTTATCTAATAAAACATTACCCTTCAGTAAACATACATAAAAATATATTAATTCCGAGATAGAGCGAATCAGATATTAAAGGACATGTGTAAAAAGTTAAGTATATCTTAGTTTAACCGGACCACTGAGCTGATTAACAGCTCTCCTAAGGCTGGCCCGAAGGATTAGATATTTTTACGTGGCTAAGAACCAATTGGTCACTTAACAACGGGACCTACAGCTTATTGTGGGATCCGAACCATATTATATCGAGAAATGTATTTCTTTCACCAGAAATAAATTCCTCTGATTCCACGTTGGCCGAGCCGAGAAAACCAATCGTCCAACGAGAACTAGGACATGTGTAGCTTAATGCGTGTAGTATATGAATCACGATGATGTGATAAAATTCATATATATATTCCGGACGTTAAGCCATCTAGATATTATTTGGGCCAAATACAGGCTTCATAAGAAAATGAAGGTGTCCAAGAAATATGAAATTAACGAGAATAAAGCTCAGTGATTCTCAACCGCTGTGCCAAGGGACACTGCCACGATATTATTTTAAGTATGCTGCCAAACATTGTCACGGAACTCTGGAAAATATGAAAAAACTGGCATAGATTTCGATTTCACGTCAGTGAGCAGTAAGACTTTCTATATAAACAGTATGGTGATACTGATAATTATCTAAAATTAAGGCAGCTGTCCGTAGAAAACTCTCTGCCGTTTAAGTCCGTCTCATTATTTATAATAATTCTACAAAATATTATGAATTGGGTGTTATAAGGGGAGATGACTATCAAGGTGTGAATACCGTGCTATGGTGATAGGCGTCGTCCTATCTCTCTCCTCTGTGTAGCGTGACGCTGCCTCATAATGATTATTCTCGGCGTCTTGTTGTCGGTAGTGACTGTGCTCTTGACGAATCCGTTGTTTATATATATATATATATATATATATATATATATATATATATATATATATATATATATATATAGATATATATATATATATATATATATATATATATATATATATATATATATATATATATATATACTATATATATATATATATATATATATATATATATATATATATATATATATTAATAAAGTTGAGCTAGGGTTTTCTGATAATTACCATTGGCGCCCCTGCATTACATAAGTGTACTTTAAGGACGAGAATCCAATAGTTAATAGGGCGTTATAATTGGTTTTAATGCACTTGCTTCATAATGGATAAATTTTTATTAAGAATGGAAGCTAGTCATATCGGTGAGTCTGAGAGTGAACATTCATTGAACCCAACGAACTCCAGTGCAAAAAAAAAAAAAAAAAAAAAAAAATCACCATAAAAGACAGTATAACGATAGTTATTCGAAGTTCGGATTTTCTTGGTCTATAGATGCTGATCAGCAAAGTCCATTATGTGTAGTTTGCGGCGAAAAACTTGTCAAATGAATCCATGGTACCAAGCAAGTTGAAAAGATATTTCAATAACTAAATATTTGTCTCTGCATTATAAAGATCGTGTTTATTTTTAGACTCATAGATCAGCAATCAAGGCAACGTAATGTTTTTGATAAAACAATTGAGGTGGCAGAAATAATAAACAGCATTGAAAGCTAAATCTTAGGCTCTTGCTGAAAAGGAAATTAACAAAATCTCATTATCAAATGATACTATACATAGCAGAATTTTAGATTTATCTGAAAAAAAAAAAACTTGTTCAGGAAAAACTTAAGAATTCTATTTTTGCATTAACCGTTCATGAGTCCACTGATATCAGCAACGCTAGTCACTTGCATGCATTTGTTCGTTTTATTGATGGCGGTGAAATAATCAATCATTTTGTGTGTTGCAATGGAATGTCAACAACTATTAGAGTTCAAGATGTGTTTGATATGATAACAGGCTACGTTAAAGGAATGAATTTAACTTGGAAGTCTCATGTCGGCATTTGGACTGAGAAGCTGTATTAAAGGATTTGTATCCCTCGTAGAAGGGAATACTCAGATCTTATTCGTGCTAATTCCTTTTTATATAGAGAAGTTTTCGTTTCAAAAATATCGCAAGTAGATATAAAACAATTATATTTAAAGTATGCCATTGAAATCAAGGTTACTTGAACAACTAATATACATAAATGGACACCGCTGGAAAAAGTTTGTGAATATCTTCGTTGCGAATTTTGGATTTCTAAACTGGAATACTTTCTAAACGGAAATATTTAGTTAATTAAACAATACGAACAGTTGCATGAGGTTGAAACAAAATATTCTCACTTCAACAGATAAGTTGGCTGCCCTAAAAAAGAAAATTGTTATTTGGTAAAACAAAGCAAGCTCTGGTAATTGCGATATGTTTCCTTCAATAGGTACAACTTGCATATAATAAAAATTATCCCCTTTGTGTTTATCCATCTGATACCACTCAATGAAAACATCGACCCTTAATTGTTTTCCATCACTGAGCACAGAAAAGTATGAATGGATTCGAAATCCCTTCATAAATGTTCCTTTTGATATTAAACTACAGTTTTGTGAATAAGAAGAACTGAATTGAATTGAATATAGAATTTAGTCTAAAGGCCAAGCACTGGAACCTATGAGGTCATTCAGCGTTGAAACGGAAAATGACTGTAAAAGGTTTGAAAGGTGTAACAGGAAGAAAACCTCGCAGCTGCACTGTAAATCAATTATTAGGAGAGGGTGGAAAGTAAGATGGAAGAAAGAGAATCTACCACCATTTCTAGTGACTGAGAGCATCAAATAAAATATTTTACAGTACCCATGAATGGATTTTGAATTTCTATACTAGAGGAATATCTCACATTAGCTAAAAAAAAAATCTTTATAATTTTTTTTCAATTCTCTACTTCTTATCTATGTGATCTAGGCTTTTCAACCCTAAATAACATCAAAACTTAAAGCGAGAAAGACTATGCTCAACTGAAGAAGGAATGGGGGCCTGCTTATTGCACATTCGACCAAATATAGAAGTCGCAAAAAATCACTTGGCATAGGTTTCATACAAATAAGCTGCACAATTGATTGAATATAAATAAAGCAAATTTATGTTTATACTTGTTTTTTTTTTTTTTTTTTTTTTTGAAATTCTGTTGTTCCATCTCATAATATATAAATGCATACCTTTTAAATTTTGCGAAGTGTGCCGTGATATTCTTATGAGAACTTAGGTATGTCATTGATAAAAAGAATAATAAATAAATAAATAAAAAGTTGAGAAACAACCCCAAATGTATACTGTAATATAATTCAAAACTCCCGTGTCTTTATTTGTTGAAATAAACGAACAGTATTTGAAAGTATTTCGTCCGACTCTTGTGGACTTTTCTGAAATTCGCCATTAGCCCCGCACGCACTAAAACAGAAACGAGGGAGTTAAGTGGTCATAAAAGAAGCGAATGGCGTTGGCTTTCCTCAGCTCGTTTATTGTTCTTGTTTTTATTTCTTCTTCTTCTTCTTCTTCTTCTTCTTCTTCTTCTTCTTCTTCTTCTTCTATTCTGTCCCACTTAACAAAAAATATAACCTCTAAGGTTTCATTTGGTTATCAGCATTTTGAATGCGGTTTCATTCTAATTTACAGTCGCATCATTACGAAAAAGCTGTGAAATACATTCTATTAAAACACAATTCCATCTAATGAAAGGAACCCATACAAATGCTAAAATGTAGAAAGTAAATACTATATTTCAGAGATCAGCTGTCTCTCTCTTCAGGCAGGTAATAAATGAGAAAAGTTACAGAAAAAGCAGTATTTAAACCAAAAAGTCCAAAGGTAAGCTGTTTTAACTAAGATACACCGGTTGACATATTCCCAGGATCCCTTAGCAATGTTCATTGTCATTCTTTAATCAAAGCTGATTCTACCATCTGGTTTTTAAATAAAAAATTGTTGCTGTAAATTATATGTGACAAATTCCAGTTTATTCTGTGATTATGATTGTTTATGTGGTTAAAAATAGCTGAGCTCAGTTGTCCATACCTAACAAAACGTTTATGTTGTATTAATCTCTGAGGGAGTGATTTTCCTGTGAAGCAAATGTAAAATCAATTGCAGTCCAGGCAAGGGATATCATATACTCTTTTGTCTTTGGTGATTGGCTTTGTTGGAAGTTAATCAGGGATTTAGCTAAGTTTTTGGGTATGTAAAAACAAAAGGGTTAGAGTTTCCTAGTGCTTTTTGTGCCAATGTCTTAATCCTGTCCAGGTGTCCAATTTTAATTTTCATTTTGTTGTTAACTGCTCTTCAAAAGTGGTTAAGAATGTAAGTGGTATATAGGGGGGCAACAGACTATCGAGAAAAGATTGGAGTGTCCAAGAAGCACCCCGTGCGTGGTTGTGAAAAGCTTCGATATGTCAACAAATGGGTCAGGGAATATTTTCGGGTGAGCAGACGGAGACCACTGACAACTGTCAAACAGTTCGGGTTGAGGAGATGAGCACTGATGGGTGCAAGTTGACCCCGTGAATGGATACGTGAGTCGAGGGGGTGAGGGTATCTCCTGATCTTTACATCACAAAGAAATGCAAACACTTTTGAGTGCATTAGTTTGTGCGCATCAGGGCCCGTGTGAACACACATAATCCGATTTTGAATTGGAAGTTATTCATTAGCCGCCCAACTGTTAAGTGAGACTCAGTGAGGATAAGCCGGACTTGGAAGGTGCACGGAGATCCAGTTAAGGTAAAACATTTTAGTGTTGGAGTGAAGAGATGCTTTTATTGAACATTGAAAATTTATCATTACACTGTTTGAAGACTATATTTCTAGTAGAAAACATTTGAATTTTTAATCAGTTTTTTCCCATGAATACAAGAAAATTTTAATTTTATTTCCATTCTTTTTATGCTCATCTGTTTATTTGAGTTCTGAAAGTTATAATTTCTTTCCCTTCAGATGGATTCAATAATTCCATTCAGAATCGGAATTCTTGACCTTTAATTTTGATTTACCTTTTCCACTTATTAGTTTTTAGGAAAAGAGTGGAAATAACTAATATGAATTAATGTGTCACATTTGGGAATGGTGTGTAGTATACATTTTGAGATGATTTCTTTTGCTAGGAGTGAGTCCACTTCGTGTTTGAGGTAGGTAACAGATGTCTGTTTTTTATTGAAGACATGCTCATGTTACCAATTCTTTCAAAGACAAGGCCATAAACAGACCTTGTAATTCTGGTATCAGTGTTGTTAACTTAATTAGGGACAATTAAGGCGCAATTAGGAATAAAGAATAATTATGTAACGGATAACTCACTCTTCGTCTTCGAAGAAATTATTTCAAAGGTTTAAAATGTAAAAGAGTCAACTCAAGTCAGGGAATCACCGGGAGTTCAGTGTCACGTGAAGCTATAAGTGAATAGGGTGTATGCAAATTAAAAGGGGATAGCACAGCAACATATACTAGGAAAACAGGAGAAAGGATGGGAATTTAGGTGAGTATTGGATTCTCTCTCTCTCTCTCTCTCTCTCTCAACAGATTGTGATTTTTTGTTTGTTTGTTGGGCATTGTAACAGAAGGAAGGACATGGAACGTTATGTACTGTATGTACTTTATCGGTAATTGATTGCAGGAGAATATAAGTCACAGATGCGGTCCCTCCGTTTTTTATACAGACTGTGAGTAAAGACACTGGGAAATACCAGTACTGCTTGGGTTAGCAAATGGGGACTAAGAATAGATGCGGTGTGCTTGGACAGCAAATATCGCTTGCAGGCAGGAGAGACATCTCACATCTCACATACCTTTTTTCTCTCTCTCTCTGTCTTTCCTCTTCCATCGCCCCTGACCAGTGAACGATCAGCTGAGAGGATAACCTTGAGCCGTGAGTACTGTTATCCCGAAGAGTACTGGGAATATTCGTGTTTGAGGATTATTATTTTTTTTAATGGTGATTTGTGAAGGAACTTGGAGAATATTCTTGGTGTTCTGATGATATTGAGTCCGGTTGAATCCTAAATACTGGAGGCTTCTTTAAATTAGACAAAACAAGCAAAAGGAAACAAGAATGATAAGACTTTACTTTACAAAGTTACTACAATGACATCGAGAATTCGTCCTTTTCAAGGTATTGTGGATGGCATTCTTTCTAAACCAGTGCAGTTTTTTTTTTATTGAAGGAGTCAATTTTTAAACGCCAAGGGAATTAATAATGATGCAGAGGCGTTCAGAGAGGTAAAAGTCTTGTTGGATTTTAATGAAACGGACATAGCACATCGCTGCCGTAGCTTTCAGTATACAAAATACAGGTCATGGGCCGAGCTTTAGGAGTTTCTTAGAACAGCCTATGGGACAGAGGAATGCAGGAGTATGGTCTGAGACCTGAGGGGCTTCTACAAGATCAGGAAAGGTCAGAAGACAATGGTTGAGCATAGTTCTTAGTTTTTTGATGCAGCTGGAGAATTAATACAGAAATTGAAAAAATCCACATGGGTAATGGTAATATCTCCCTTGATAACTTGCACAGATGGTTACATTTTTCCTGGCTTCTACATGATATCCCAGATGGCATTGTGGATAGCATTGATGAGAAGATCGAACATATGTCAGAGGAGGAATTGGTCTATTCTCACGTCCGAAAGCACATACTTAAATGCCTCACAGTTGATAGCACAGTTTTCAATGGGACCATTCCAAGGAACTCAATACAAAGGGATTTAAGTTTCCCTTCCCACTGATTGTGTGCCAAAGTGGAATATAATATGGGATCTATGGATCCAAGGCAACAGTTAGATTGTTTCAATTGTAATGGGCAGGGTCACACCTAGAAACAATGTGAAGCATGTAAAACTTCAGATCACTTGTCCATCTCAGAAACAGAGGGATGCAAGACCTGCACCTCAGAATTCTGGGAGTTCAAATATGAAATCTCCCAAAGCAGGTCACTCAAAGGTACATGGAGATTGGCAAAATTTTTGGAAACTCGATCAATAAGAAGGGCAGAATCAGCTTTGATTGAAGAAAGAATGACAATGAACATTGCCAAGGGATCCTGGGACTCAGATATTATTGCTAAAAGTATTCTCTGACTAGCGATTAAGAAGATTAAAGAGAAATTGTCTGCCTGTGTGACTTAATTAAAACGGCTCAGCTGTGAACCTCTTGGTATAATTACCACTTTTTCTGTAACATTCCTCTTTTATTACCTGTCTGGAGAGACAGGCAGCTGATCTCTGAAATATAGTATTTATTTTCTAAATTTTGGCATTATTATGGGCTCCTTTTCATTTAATGTATATTGTTATAAATCTCGTTCCATCAGTATTAAATTTGAAGCAGTGACTTTCTGGCACTCATAAAATGCCTTGTATGAGAAAATGAGGTTAAAACAAACAATCTATGGCTGAAGGCCGATATCACTGGAGGGAAGAATTTACCAAAACTCTGGAACTTTAGTTGAAATGAAATATATTTACATTTAAATTACATGAGCAGCAATTCACACCTTAACGATGACAAGGACTCGAATAGGTCCAGAGATTAATGGAAGGTGGTGGTTGATTGCATATCAGCTGGAGCACATGGTTGGAAAATGATCCTGGCACAGAGATAAAATTTGCAGAGAGCAGGTTATTGAATATGGGCGTCATATCCAAGGGTTCCCAAATTTCCTCTCACAACCAGGCAGGATAATTGACTACAAAGAGATTGCATTCTAGCATCAATACTAAGGCGATGGACACGTGAGAATGTTAAACACTACTATCTCTTAGCATTTTACATCAAAGCTCACTCACAGGGGGCATAGAATGACTGGGAGTTTATACAGAAAGGGTTACTACATTGCTTTATTAACTAGGGGATGTTTTAATATCACTACTAGCATCACAAGGGGAATTAATTACAGCATCGAATCAAAATTGGGGAATGAGAAGCTGAGCCAAGAAGGGGAGAAGTCTCCTTGGAAAGAATGAAGCAGAAATACAGACAAAGACAAAAAACGATCACTGACTGCACTCGAAATTACTCTGTGGTCTTGTGTATTCTGATTTGCTGATCAGGGGCAAGCACTATGGATAGCAAAGGAACATGTGTGAAGTCCTTAGATGAGAGGGGGAAGATGAAGACAGAAGTGGTGCGAACGGCATCACCCAGGATGAGAAGTCTGAGTACCAGTGCAGGTTACCTTCTGGCATTGGGATTGCTCTGCCCTAGTGGGATTAATTCCGAGAGCAGCTAATCAGGATAGACGAGATGGTTTAGAGAGAATGGAGGCATCAATTGAATGGGGCAAATAGAGAATGTATGAAATTTGATTTGAAATTCCTTTCTAAATAGGTGATAATTACTTGGTTCTGGCTTACATCCTGAACACTCCCCCATTCTAGATGACATTTCAACCCTAGACAGGTTGGAATGGCCAAGACAAGCCAGAAACAAGGACAAATGACAGATACAAATTACTGAGCCTTCCATACCCCTTATGAGTAGACTTATGGCACAAAATAAAGTATAAAACTCTGTGGATAATAATTTTCACATTTTAGTGCTTACTTTACTGGCAGAGAACTTGAAGTCATTTAATTCTTGAAAATTAATTAAATGGAGAAAATTAAAGAATAAAGTGTGACATTACTAAAGAGACTTATAACTAACAATTTGCTACAGCACAATAAGGAAATAATAAGTATTATTACTCTTAAACCATAATGTCAAACTAGAAATGACTGTTAAAATGAACAGCAATAAATGATCAGATGATCTTAACTTAACCTACAGGGTTAACAGTATACTTATTCTATCATGTATAGTACTGTCAGCTTATTGTTTAAGGCAACACATCTATTAGTTTGCCCTGATGGGGCAATATGAGGCGTTTTTAGTGGTGTTAATAGCCCTATGATTTCTTTTAAGTAATTTTACTCTGCGCCATTAGGGTGACAAATATAATCAGTTTCCCGTCAGGTAAATTATTCTAATTGTCAGACAGTACATGAATTCCTCCATAGAGAATATTAGTTTAAATTAAAAGGGATGAATCAAGGAAGGTATTCCCCTGAAAGAGGAAACAAAATTACACAAATGTAAGTCTCACCAGAGACATTGACAATTACACAAAAAAATATATAGAAGTAGGGAGGAATATTAGATCAATGATAAAATCAAAACAATGTATAAACTAGCCATGCTTTAAATATATTGCCGCAGTAGGCTGAGCTAAGGGTATATCATTTTTTGCTGGTTAAAATTTTTCCTTGTTTCATGGAATGCTGAGTGCCTAGAATGGGGACTGTACCAATATGCACTGATTGTAGCTCCTAATGGGGTACTAATCTTTAAGGCCAGAATGGCTTGCGGAAGGGCCTCTGCCTAAGCAGGGCATATTATGGAAATAGATGCCTGAAGGTGATGATGATGTAGGAAAGGAAACTATGAAAGAGGAGATATAGACAGTTCAAAAATAGAAACAATTACAATAGGGTAAGAAGGAAGTAAAAGCAGCAGTACCTGGCACTCCCCTCTGGATGGAGAGGGTCAGAATTCTCTATAGGAGGGTAGAACTGTGCCAGGAACTAGTGCAGAGAGAATCTATTGTGGGGTTTCTGAAAACCCCAATGCCCTTTCCCCTTCTTCCTTCGACCTCTCATAAGGTCAGTTTGACAATGGTGTGGGTTCTTGAAAGACTCAAGCCCTTTGAAGATGCTGGAGGGGCATCAGCTCTGGCTGCTGTGACAACTGGGGCACTAGCACTCGTCCCCGTGCCTAACGCTGCTTGGCTCAGTTCCTTGAGTTCTTCTGCCAAATAGGATTCGGCTGAGTCATTACTCCGGAACTGGTTAGCAGCTGATGGAGGGGAAGTGGAGAGGGTAACAGTATTCATGATGGGCTCACAAGTTGGGTTGACCGACTCCGGGGTGGTTTGCGAGTTCCACACCGTTGGTGGAGTGTCCGCTATGGTCATGGGTGTCTTGGACAATTCCTATTGGAATTGGCTCTTCCTCGATTGCTAACAAGGGTAGCGGTGACAAGCCAGAGGAGGGAAAGCAACTGGGGCTTAGAGCTCCGGGAGGGAGACTTGAGTTTTGCCTTGGCACTGGCACTGAGGCCATTCCTGGTGTAGTGAGAGGATTCAAACATGGCTCGATGTCCATGATGGACGGAGCAGGGCACTGCCTGGTACCTTGAAGTGGCACTGGCTGTGCAGAGGTAGTTCTTGGAGGACTGTAGAATTGGTCTGGAGCTATGTAAGGGCAGGGGCCCTGAGACTGTGAAAAGGTAGGAGAAGACTTAAAATCTTGTCATAGCAGGATCTCATAACCTCTTGGAATATAGGTAGTTACTACCATAGTACATAAATTAGAATGGTGAGGTTTGGGGACTCTCAAGCAGACAATAGGCAAGAACATTTTAACATGGATGAGGCTTTCCATCGTGACGAACTGGTGCCTATCAACCCTAACTCCATACGGATATTTATTCTCTTGAATGACAGATATCTGCGTTATCAATAGCAGTGTCATCAAAAGCACGGACCTAGTGGGCAGGATAGCGAACTCTGGGAGGTGAAACAAATAAAGGGCCCTGAGCAGGAGGGCCTAGCGCAGAAAGATTCATCAGGGCTATTGCAAGGACAGTAACAACAGCTTTCTTGCGGCATCCCAACCAGGCCGCAGTGTGCCCATGCACTTTGCATGAGTCACAGAAGCTCTTGCTAAAATCAGGTTTGGGCCTGTTGTTTTGGTTTCAGTGGCAGTTTTTTTTATCATTATGATGGGAAGTTCCATTCTGAAGAGTAGCAGGAGCTTGCTGAGGAGGATCCACCTTTGAGAGAGCACTGCTCCATAGTGTGCCCATGTTTATTGCAACAACCACACAGGCTTCCGTGGAGGATTATTGGGGCTCTGGGTAGGCTGAGAGGTGGTAGCAGAAGGGAGAGGGAGAACGGGGCAAATCTTCTTTTTTAGAGAACTCTGCAGTGGATGGTGGGCGTCGTAGGCGTCCACCCATCTACAGCACTCCAAATAGTTTTTGGGAGCCTTGTCCACCAAATGGGTGGTAAGATCAGGGGAGTGTAGGACAGGAATTCCTCCAATTGGAAAAGTTCTATGACCTCCTCAACAGGTGTTGCGTTAGAGGCCTTCGTTCAACCATGGAGGCCCGGTGTCTTCTTGGCTACCCACTCTGTCCATGTTCGGTTAGCTTCCTTGGGCATGCTCCTCCACTTCTGCCTCCACCGGTCTGGGGTCAGCTCGTAAGCCTCAAGGATTGCCTCTTGGACGAGGGCAAGGGCTTGTCACTTATTCAGGGGAGGGCCTTGAACGCAGTTCGTATTTTGCCAGCGAGATGCTTGCCTAGAAGGAGGGCCACTTTCTGAGGGTGATTGAAGTTCTCGAACACCTACTCAAAATGATCGAACCAGGTGCCGGGTTCGCTATCGTTCCAAGTCCTAATGAGGGTTACCATGCTTTGGAGGTGAGAGTGTAATGGGGAGGTGCAAGGGGCGTCACACTCAGGAGTGCCAGATGGGCATTTTGGACTGCCATAGGCAGTTGATGTGCTCTCCCTGCAGCTTCTCCTCTCCCTTGGGCTTCTCTTTCTTTCTCCCTTTCGGCTGCCTGGAATGCTGTTTCAGCAGCTTCTCTTTTCTCTAGGTGCTTCTCTCATAGCAGCTTTCTCTTGTCTCTTGTGCTTCACTTTTAGCAACTTCTCTTTCCCTTGTGCTCTCTCTTGGGCTGTTTCCTACAAATTATCATTCGCCCAGTTTACCAGCTTTGTGCCCTCCAGCCCCATTGCTTTTCCGGCTTTGGCAAAGGCCCTAACCTCCTCCAGTGCTGTGTTACTGGCCATCTACTCAGGGATAAAATGCTAGAAGCCTAGCCTGGGAATAATAGGTTGGATAGCAGTCACAAAACTGTAAATGTCGCCAAGGGTATGCGGAATACTCAACGCTATACCAGGGAAATAACAAGGATTTCTATGCTATGGCTAGAATATCTGCAGAAGCAGACGAGATGACAGCCAAAAGGCTGAAAATGTCCTCCACATAGTGTGGAAATCTCATGCAGGTGATGTGGGAAATAATAGTAAAACAAATTTTAAATGCTTCATGCAAGAAACATAGAAATGGTAGTCTGATAGATTGTGAATGCGATCCACTCTGGTGTGGAAAACTCATGCAGGCAACATGGGAAAGCCAGTTGAATAAATTGTAAATTGCTTGAGGCAACTGTGGAAACTCACACAAATGAGATTGTAAATCAAAGTTGGATCTCGGTAAATAACTGCTCAACTAAGCTGTAACGGAATGCACTGTAAAGATGGAACAGTCGACGCCTTTACTTTGTTCAAATTGCCATTAAATCTCTGTAATTTACAGTTACTACTGGAGTGTAGTACAGGTGGAAAACTCAAAGCCTATACTGGATTAGAATGCTGTAAACGCAGGAACTCAGTGCAAATATTGGGTTAAAATTGCAATTTGATCTGTAAATACCAGTTCAACTTGGTTATAAGATAAAAACAAAATTGCCATGTACTCACATAAAACTCAATGCGAATAGACATGGTAGATTGCATTTGTTGAAATAAATATTAAATTAATACTACGTACAGGCAGAAGACTCGATGCTGATACTTAGTGTAAATTAGGTTTGGGTGGAAAACTCGATGCCTATACTGGATTAGAATGCCGTAAATGCGGGAACTCAACGCGAATACTGGGTTATAAAACAAAAACAATTTACCATGCACTCACGGATAACTCAACATGAACAGATGTGGTAAATTGCAGTAGATAAAATAAAAATGTATATGGGATTTTCCTCTCTCAAGGACGAGACAAAAAGGATAAAAAAATTCTTTTTACCTATGCAAATACGGTCTCGTCTTACCCTTCAACGCTAGTCCGCTCAGAAGCCTTGATTGTGCTTCATTTTAGCTAGCGTTGGAAACAATAATTAAGGGAAGACGGGAGAACCAAAAATAAAAAAAATAAAAATAAATAAATAAAATACAAATTCTCTCACCTCTCTGTTATACCCTGAGTACTCTGCATATACCTTCTCCCTCGCAAAACTAAAGATCTACCAAACCTAACTTTTGTGAATTGAAAGTCCTGGAGAGTTGAGTTGGCACACTTGGAGGTCGGGAAAAGGGGATGGGAAAAATCGAGCTCGCACCTGGCCATACACAAACTGCGGGACTTTGACTGATAAAGGCAAACAAACACATGTGGCTAGTAGCTGGTCTTTGTTCATTAAAGACAGTAACTTATTTACCTACCTTGATTATTTCTCTTTAGCACAGAATGAAACCGTTGACTAATTATTATTCTTTGTTACTATTCTTAAAGTTGAATGACTTTATGCTAACGTTAGTTATCGTTTAACTTACTCTTCTTTTTTTTCATACCAGGGGTACAGGATTCAATTGGACACTTTGCCAATATTACCGGGGGGGGGGGGGGGGGTGGGGGGGGGGGGGGGGGGGGGGGGGGGGGGGGGTGGCCGGGGGGGGGGGGGGGGGAGAATTTATATAAAACTCTAGAACTTTAGTTTAAATGAACTATATTTAAGTTTAATTATGTTAACAGCAAATCATACCCTAAGGGTGACAGGGACTCGATTAGGTCCAGAGATTAATGGAAGGTGGTTGATTGCAGATCAACTAGAACAAGTGGCTGTAAAATGATCCAGGCACAGAGGTAAAATTTGCACAGATTGGGTTGTTTAATGCTTGCATTGTATCTAAGGGTTCCCAATTTCGTCTCTCAAACCAGCATGATATTTGTCTGAGATTGCATTCTAGCATCAGTACTAAGGTGATGGACATGTGGGAATGTTAAACATTATATTTTCATAGTATTTCACATCAAAGCTCACTCACAGGGGGCATAGAATAACTGGGAGTTTATACAGAAAGGAATACTATGTTGCTTGATTAACTAGGGGATATTTTAATATCACTACTAGCATCACAAGGGGAATTAATTACAGTATCGAACCAAAATTGGGGAATGAGAAGCTGAGCCAAGAAAGGGAGAAGTCTCCTTGGAAAGAATGAAGCAGAAATCCAGACGAAGGCAAAAACAATTACTGACTGTACTTGAAATTACTCACTATAGTACCTGGCGATTCGGTGGTCTTGTGTCTTCTGATTTGCTGATCAGGGGTTCAAGCTCTAAGGACAATAAAGGAACAGGTGTGAAGTCCCGAGATGGGAGGAGGAAACGAAGGGGGAAGTGGTGCGAACGTGGAGAAGTTCTGAGACCAGCTGGAGGTTACCTTCTGGTTTTCAAATCTCTGGCATCAAGATTGCACTGCCCCGGTGGGATTAATTCTGAGAACAGCCAATCGGGATAGACAAGATGGTATAGAGAGAACAAAAGCTTCAAATGAGAGGGGCAATTAGAGAATGTATGAAATCCTATATGAAATTCCTTTCTAAATTGTGGTTACTTGCTTGCTTGGTTCTGGCTTACATCCTAAACACTATATATATATATATATATATATATATATATATATCTATATATATATATATATATATATATATATATATATATATATATATACATATATCTATGTATATATAATATATATATATATATATATATATATATATATATATATATATATTATTTATATTCACCTCCCTCCCTCCTCATGCTCATAGTTCCATCTCGAGAGGGCTCTTTTCCACTAAACCTTTGAGATCTGTGTGGGATAACTGGAGGGTTAGATACTTAGGACTTTTCTGTGTCCGTGCAAGGGGCCAGAGGGGTGTGTTAAAGAGGGTCATTACCAAGGGGTGGCACTGGACATAGAAAGTGGCGATTGCACCATCGAGCTCGGCTACTGGGACGATGCACCTCGTAGTCCCTTGATCTGCCACAGCTCCTAATGACACCAACCTTGTCCCAGTGGTGGGAAGTCAGATCCTGGATCCTTACTGTTTGGCCAGTGTTCAACCTGGGAAGTGGGTGGGCATGCTGATCATACTATAGCTTAACTTGTTCAGCGCGGGGGGCTGCACGACGGTCACAGTCCTCAGACTTGGCCTGCCACCCCTTTGAGAAAGACTGTGGATGAGCAGGTACATAGGTACGGAGTGGATGGCCATACAAGATTTGTGCTGGAGAGCGGCCTGTGATGTTGGGAGTATTACACAGTTCCAAAAGGCCACGTTCAAACTCCTCACAGTCTATATTGCCAGAAGGTGCTGTCTTGAGGAATAGATGCTTAATGGATTTCATGGCAGCTTCGGCGTGGCTGTTGGACTGTGGGTAGTGGAGAAGACATCACGTGGTGGACACCCCAACATTTCAAGAAATCTTGGAAATCTAGGCTGATGAATTATGGTCGCCATCAATCCTAAGGCAGAGGGGAACACCAACCTCCCTGAAGTAGTGACAAAAAATCCTTATGGTATTGGAGGCAGTGGTGTCGCCTTTGCACGGGACAACAACAGGCCATCCGGAGAGTCGGTCAGTGACAACTAGGAAGGATTTTCCAGTGACGCTAAAGAAGTCAGCTGAGACAGACTTGAAGGGCCTTGTAGGGTGATCATCGTTCAAAATGGGTTCCTGTTGAAGACTGGGCTGCAACATCTGACAAAACTCACAGGCTTTGACGGTACTAGTGATATCAGAGTCGATGCCTGGCCAAAAACAGTCTGTCTAGCATGTCGCTTTGTGGCTTCCACACCTCAGTGACTGTCATGAAGATGGGCAAGTGTTTGATGGCGAAAGGCGGAAGGAACTACAATTCTTGCTCTGTAAAGAACAAGGTCATCATCAGTTGAAAGGTTGTCCCTTAACTTCCAGAATGGTAGTAAGGAGTTGTGAAGGTCACAACGGTTTGAGGGGAATCCTGAAGTCACGCAGTTTAGGAGACAGGTATATGATGGGTCTGCTCTTACTGCGGCTTGGAGTTCCTAGAGAGTTCTGTCAGCATCCTGGGGTAGAGAATATTCCTCAGAGGTGACAACATTGACAGTCACAACATTCCTTAGGTGTGTTGCAGCATAAGCACAAGTGATTTCATCCTCTGGAGTGAGATGACTGACTGGTGCTCGTGATAAAGCATCAGGAATGCATAGCTGCTTGCCAGCCCGCCACACTGCTGTGTAGAGGTACGCTGAAATCAGAATGAGTGGTCGGTGATCCATCATGAGGGTAAAATGCTGGAGGCCTGTGAGGTATAACTGACACTTAGACTTAGCCCAGACTACAGCTAACATCTCCTATTCAATGGTGGCCTGGGAAGACTCAGCATCTGTGAGGAAGTGGGAGCCACACTGAACTAGGCGAAGTCTGCCGTTGCCATGGTCCTGTAGGAGGGTGTATCCAATCCCGTAGAGCCAGGAGGCATCAGTCTGGAGAACCATTGGCAGGGCTGGATTGAAGAGTGGCCTTGACTCAACGAAATGCCTCATTGTGGTCTGGAGTCCAAATAAATGCTCTCTTAGGTCTCATCAGAGGGTGTAGAGGTTGAGCTGCAGCAGCAATATCTGGGGTGAACTCGGCTAACTGATTCACCACCCCCATGAAGGATTGGAGATGAGTCAAGTTAGTCGGAGTGGGAAATTCATGGATTGCACTGACCTTACCCGGATTAGCTGATATGCCCTCTCCTGAGAGCTGGTATCCACAGAATGACACACAGGGTGCAGTGGCTACAAACTTATTCCTGTTAAGGGTAATCTTGAACTTGGAACATCTGGCAAGCATCTGGATTCGCTGAAGATGGGTGAAGTAATCTTCATCAGAAAGAAGTATATCGTCCACCACCTTAATGCAATTCTGCATACCTTGAAGGGTCATGTCACTAAGGAGGCAGAAGGCATCACCTGTAGCAGCGAAACCTATTGGTCCTCTACAGTGTTTGAATCGGCAGTACGGTGTGATGAATTTCGTCGAGTGTTGATCTTCTTCAGCGAGTTCCATCTGCCAATATCCACATAAGCCATCTTGCCTTTGAGTCAACACTGCAGATGGCGGCGAATGGAGTTGGAGAAGGGTGTGTTGGTCGGGAGACTTGAGTTTGGTGAGATCGACGGTGATGTGCACACCAGAGGCTTTAGCTACCACGACGAGGGGGTGGCACCATTCTGAAGGTTCCTCACCAGCAGGCTTGTGATTGATCCCTTGGGCAAAAGGGGCTTCCTGGACCGTGGGGTGGTGTGAACGCAAAGGGTGCAACTATCCCTTAACGGTGGAAGATCCTCATAGGAGGACCTGTCATTGGCTGAAGTGGTGCTGTCTTGAGATCCTCTTTGGAGACTAGCATGTTCTTGAATTCTCGTAGAACGAATTCTCTGGCTTCAGCAGAGGACATGGTGGCAGAAAGATGAAGTTCCTTGCACTTGTTCACATGTTTGACTTCAATAATTGGCTTGGGGAAGTCAGGAAGAATGATGGCTAGTTCCACACAGTGATTGTAAGACAATATTGGCATTGGGATGCCATCGTGAACCTGTATCACGTCAGAACAAGATTGTTTGTTAAGAGTAAGGGTGGCCTGGAAGGTGCCAAGAGCAGGTTTCATATGTGAGCCATCTGCAGTTACTGTCACATTTGTAGAAAAAGGTTTCAGACTGCTCCTAGGAATCTTCAAGAGATCAAGGTGCTGTGATCCAATGACAGTGACTTTGGCCCCTGTATCGGGTAACATCGGAATCTGAGATGTAACACCACCATGGGAAAGGAGTACACAGATGGGTTTAGGTGACTTGCTAGCAGCTTCCACACACCGACAGCTGGACTTTTTTGAGGACTGAAGTTTACCTGAAGCAGGTGGGTTAGCATTGCCACTTGATGGGCCACTCTGTGAGAGCCTTTTTCTTTGACTTGCACTTGGATTAAATTTTCCTCCACTATGTATAAATTATAGTCCCCTTGTGCTTGTGTGGTATCTGTAGATTCCTCTTGAAATAGCAAATGATCCATGGTGTATAATAACATGAAAATGCTGCAATGCATAAAAAAGAAAAAGTTTTTACAGTATAAAAGCGTATCTAATCTGGCAGTGAAGTGTGTGTGCAGGGGTTGCAGTACGGTTCCCAGGGGGGGTGGGAGAGGTAACTGGACCATTGCTGACTGGCAAGTTGACTCGTTACTCGTCAGACTCAGTCAGTCATCATAGATGATGCACCGGGTTTGTTCCTCATAGCCCTACACTTTAAAACGCACTGCACAATGAAGCACAAGTTATCACTGTACTTCCATGGGTATCAAGATGTAATGGTGGCGTCGTCTGTTGTTTTGCATTACTTTTAAACTCAAATGACACTGCGCCATGTTGGGGGCTCCTTATTGAGCCATAATAGGGCTTACTACATCCTGTTGACGGTTTCTCTTGAAGGGAGGAAGGAAACACTATGCAGAAGCTAGTAGGTTCATTAGAGTAGTATATACAAGTAGACAGGGATACATCCGTCTCGGGAGAAGACAGGACGATAGGACGATACACTGATATGCAGTGGCTACAGGCGAGAAAAATACAATGTTACCATGTCCTCGGGTCATTGCCATATTCATAATGAAATATTGAAATATATTGCACGTAGGAGGCGTATTTATTATACATGAGACAGCAGTAATATTCATAACAGAGGGGTACATGATAATGTAATGCATATAAGCATCGTGGTAAAATAATAGTGAATGTAGTCTCACATTTCATTTATCTACATTGTGTTTGTTCTCTGTGTACTATTTTGAACACTGCTTTGAAAAAATGATCAGTTACAAACGCCAATAGTTACACTCCTACAACTTCTGCGTAGAAGTCGAGAGCTCGAGCGTCAGTGGTTTGAAGTGGCCACACCAAAGGCTTTGGAATTTCCTTCGTTCCTCTACGTTTCCTGAGTTATACCACCTCCGTTTTTTTTTCTTATGCGACTTCACACTCTTTAAGAAGTGACGATCTTCAGTTACTACTTCTTTTAAGACAAAACTTCTTGAAAATTTTGATATAGGAAAGTCTGATAAAGAGTATTACCATAAATTGATAAAAATAACAGTAATAATAACATTAATAGGTGAAGGAATGACAATAACTGATGTTGAAGTTTTACTTATATAATAACATCCACAATGGCACGTCATTGTTGTCAATACTGCTCAAGTCTGAAGCCAATTAAAAGAGAAAATCTTCATTCAAAAGAAATCTCATCCACTCAGCAAAGCTCCGCGAGTCCCGAGCGTCCATTAAAATTGATCCCGATTTGTCGTCGTCGACCGAAATGGAAGAATTTATTTCTGAACTTTTTTATCTCTGCTCCGAATACAATTGAGAATCCGTTGATTCCAATAATTGCCTCGAAACCCTTTGCAAATCGTCTCCGCATTTTAATGTAAATACTGTCTAATTGATTTCCGCTTTTATTCCTCCTGTTCGCATATTCAAGGTATTTACAGGGGCTATACATGATGCATAAAGCGAATGCTACGAAGCATTTACGGAATATTATGAAATTTGCATGCGGTATATTATATATATATATATATATATATATATATATATATATATATATATATATATATATATATATATTAACTATATATAATATAAAACAGTTTGAAATCGATGTTTAGCAAAAAAAAGTACCCAAAGATAAATAACATGAACTCTAAAACATTGGGGAAAACCCATTCGTTGCTCTGTATATATTTGTGTATACAATCGCGCTACTTGTAACACCCCATCACCCGCCCCCATCCAACCCCAACCTGATACAAATAAAATAAATGAAAGTTCCATTGTGATAAACAAAAATATTTATAATACATTAACTATAATTATTTAAGATAGCCAAAAGATGGTCTTAACGATTTCTCTTAAATATCTTTGGTCAAACGTTAAATGTTCTGATTGTATCCCTGGAGAAGTCTATAAGTATACTCCAGACCATTTGCTCCTGTTGATATGCTACACACATCTCTAAAATGCTAGAATTAGTCATATTAACAAATATAAGGGAATTTTTATATACAAGTGAGTATCAGTTTGAGTTTAAACCAAATCTAGGCATAGAAATATGTGTTTATGCTTTAAAAAAAATATTATCAATTATTACCATGTACAAAACGCACCTGTATCTTTATGCTTTTCAGATGCCAAAGCAGCATTTGATCTGGTGAACTATTGGAAGTTGCTTGATAAATTGTTGTGCCGAAAGGTACAGAAACATTATGTCAATTTACTTGCCTATAGGTTTAACTTTCAAAATTTTCCTGTTGAATAGGATGATCAATTTTCTAGCTCCTTCGGTAGCAGTAATGGTTTGAGGCCACCTGAATATTCTACCGGCTGGTTTTGGAATAGGTCACATCGGGGATGCTGCTTTTAATAATTTTAGCTATGCTGATGATCTAGTCATTCTCGCTCCCACTCCTAGGGCACTTCGAACACTTCTGAAAATTTGTGAAGACGTTGCCATAAAACATGATGTATTATACAACACAAGCAAAACTGTGTCCATGTTAATTCCTTCATGTAACAGCAAGAGACAGGAGTACCAAAATGAATTCTTGCAATTTGTATATTTATTGATACAAGTGACAATAAGAGTAATGAAGATACAGAACAACGGGTCGAAAGCTCTGTGTAAAAGGGAATATGCTCATAAGGAAATTAAATTTTTGTGATGATGACACTAAAGTTTAATTATTAAAAAATTTTTCATACAACAATCTACTGGCCTTCACTATGGTATAACTACACACAAGAAACTTTAGGAAAACTAAGATTGTGTCATGATGACATAATAAGGGATTGATGGGGGTCGCCCGATTTTTGTAAAGCTGGATTTGCCTTGCCTTGATGTTATCCGGCGCCATGCAGTATTTAGTTTAAGACAAAGATAGGAGATATCATAATGTTCTGATTTGATTGCTAAAAGACATTGATGCGTCTTTATTTTTTACATTGCATGATGAATGGCACAGAATACGCTACCGATAGGTAAAACTGCTTCTTTTTCTGTTACATATCTGGAATATATGCAGTATGTTTACTAATTAGATGGAGAATAATAAACTTGCTTTTGAGCTTATTTACGCATGCTTTTTAGATCTTGTACGAAAATTTTCAGTTTTTTTTATGTTTATTGGTAAGATACACAGAGGATTGCATTCCCACTTTGGTTGTAATAATTGTATGTTACTTCTGTAAATTTGTTTGTCTAAGAATAAATCAAAATGTAGCCTCTTAATTGGCACCAGAACTATTCTTTTTTTCTCATCTAATTATTGCATATGAATTCATATTGGAAATAAAGTATTATTATTATTATTATTATTATTATTATTATTATTATAGCTGTTTCAACGGCATTTAATTTATATAGAATCTTCTCAATTCTTCTTATTATCTTTTTCTCGTCAGCATGTAGCTGGTGTATTAAGTTTCCTAAGGACATGTAAAGATTTTCATTTGTCTTAGGTTTATTCCTCTAACGTGTCGACAGCGCACAGGCAGTCATCTATGAGAGTTTACAGTACAGTGAATTAAGATACAGTTCACAAGTATTTATAGCATGCAAGGTCGTGTACAATCGGTGGGCGGGTGGGTCGGTGGGAACGGATTTTAATTGGTCGTTGGATGGAAACGAAAATCTCCCCCTGAGGCGTTCTGACCTGCGTAGTTTGGACGGGGTTATTAGCGTCGGTTGGGTGTTGTTTGGGGTACCCACCTCTTGGGCGGCAGGCTGTACAATTGATATATCTTCCGCTCGTTCTCTCCCGCTTTCTCTCTCTACTTCTTCCGCTCTTTCTCTCTCTCTTGCTCTCTCTCTTTCTCTTTCTGCAAGTTCCTCTCTCTCTCTCTCTCTCTCTCTCGTTCGCTCCTTCTAATGCTCTCTCTTTCTCTACTCCGCCTGCTCCTCTCTCTCTCTTTCTCTTTCTCTTTCTCTCTCTGTTTGCTCCCTCTCTCTCTCTTTCTCTTTCTCTCTCTCTCTCTCTCGTCTCTCCCCCCCTCGAATCTCTCTCTCTCTCTCTCTCTGTCTCTCCCCCCGATCTCTCCTATCTCTCTCGTGGATGTATACGTAGTCGGTTGGTTTCTTGCGCCATTTCTTCTTATGATGGTGGGGAGAAACTCGTTCTTTTACCGTGTTGATAGTCGGTTTTTTCTCTAATATATGTAAAGCTTCAAGATAACGTAGGCGTTTTCGGTCCGGTGCATGGTCAATAATTTCTATGTTCTTTATAAGCTCAGCTCTTTCTGGTCTCCTGTTGTGTTTTCCCTATAGTGAATGAAAATGGCCCCTTCTTGAAGATGACACGAGAGACGCTTGGAGAGTCTGGTAGTGGTCATACCGATATAAGAATGGTGGCATCCATCCACCGAGCATGTGAATTATTATTATTATTATTATTATTATTATTATTATTATTATTATTATTATTATTTTTTAGGAAGCAGACCCTCTCTCAAGCATACTTTATTAAAAATAATGGCTACCTTAGCAGCGTTACACTTGTAGAGATTCTTCTCTATTTTCCGAATAGCGGCTTTTTCCATGCTACTTAAACAGGCTAGTAGAGCGCCTATAGAGGTCATGATCAAATACAGTTTACAGATAAACTATGATACCATAGTCATCAAAGTCATTAACAATATTCTCTGTCTGTCTGTCTGTCTCTCTCTCTCTCTTTCTTAAAGCAAGCTTTCGTCTGGAGCTGCCAGACATCCTCTAGGCTAGGAAGCTGAGGGTAGACTGCTTTTGGTGTGTTGTCCGCTGGACATGGAGTCCCTGTTTACGAACGTGCCTGTCAATGAAACCATCAACATCATCCTTCAGCGTGTCTACAGGAGTCAGTTGATAGCGCCCCTCAACATACCGAAGGGCCCTTTCTGCACCCACCATGGCCAGATGTACCGCCAGAAGGACGGCCTAGAGATGGGCTCCCCACTGGGATCCTCTTCGCTAACTTTTACATGGACACCATGGAGGAACGAGTCTTCGCCTGGATGCAGCAACCCCGCAGATATGGACGTTACATCGACGACATCTTTGTTCAAGTCAACGCCGAGGATGAGGTAGAAGCCCTCCGTCAGGCATTTCAGCAGTTGAATACAGCACTAACGATCGGCTCCCTTTCCTCGACGACGTCCTTGTAAGTAAGACGGAAGACGGCCTCCGTACTTCTGTCTACACAAAGAAGACCAACCTCGGACAATGCCTCAACGGTGACAGCGAGTGTCCCGCCAAATTCAAAAGCACGTCGCATCAGGGCCTTCGTCAGGAGAGCCCTCTCCCACTGCTCGCTCGACCTGGCAGGACACTCGTCAGGAACTCGACTGCGCCTCCCAAGTACTCGTAAATAACGGGTATTCGAATAAATTAATATATAAGTAGAGAAGTCTGTACAATCATGGAGGAATGGTACGGTAGTGAGAGCCTGCAGCCACGCCCCAGGATAATATTAAGCTGTATTTATAAAGCATCTTTATAAAATTGACTTAATTATATATTACCAGAATCGGAGGACGCGTAACCTAATTATGAAAAATAACCCCTCCCCGCAGGTATGGGACCCCCTGAAGCAGACGTATGTGGTATACCAATACACATGCCCAGTCCGTGGTTGCAGTGGCGGTTACGTTAGTATGACTAGCATGCGCCTGTCTAAGAGACTCTCCTGCCATGCCCAAGAAGGAGCCATTAAGAACCACGCCCGTACCAAGCATCAAGAGGCCATCTCCAAGGATGTGATCATCCAGAACATGAAGATCATCGAGAAGGCCCCTCATTCCATTTGTTTACGCCTGCTGGAGGCGCTTCTCATCCAGCAAATAAAACCAACACTGAATACGACACAGGAAGAATTTCTCCTCCCTACGAGTATGAAAAGACCTGCCACCAACAACGACACCACCAACCACGACAACTCTACGAGAGACAACGCCCCTGAACGAGATACTCCTGCAGGCAATGACGATCATATTAGCCGTGATGTCCCTTAGCGTAACGCAACGTCCAACAACGTTACCGCACAGCTCAGGAGGTCTAGCCAGCTGCAGAGCCAGCACCTTCGCAACCATCGACTCGGTGAAAGTAGCTTGAGACCTGGCTCAAGCCACCAATGGAAACGAAGACTCACCGCCACCAGCCAATAGGAGATCAGCATGGGGCAGACCCCTTGCTGACGCCCCCAAATATAAGGAGGACGGACACCACACCAAAAGCAGTCCACCCTCAGCTTCCTAGCCTAGAGAGAGAGAGAGAGAGAGAGAGAGAGAAATATTGTTAATGACTTTGATGACTATGGTATCATAGTTTATCTGTAAAATTGGAATATATACACCAATTTTGTCACTGTATTTGATCATGACCTCTATAGGCGCTCTACTAGCCTGTTTATGTGGCATGGTAAAAGCTGCTATTCGGGAAATTGAGAAGAATCTCTACTAGTGTAACGCTGCTGAGGTAGCCATTACTTTTAATAAAGCATATTATTATTATTACTATTATTATTATTATTGTCACGTAAGTGTAAATAATTTCATTTGTATTTTCAAATCAGCCTAATTCGAGTTTAATATTTTCTTTCCTTTGTATTGTTAAGTATTAACGTACTTTGTTCGTTGTGTATATTAGGTTAAATATGTTGAAAATGTTATTGTTGCTTCTTTCTCTAGTAGGTGATTATTGAACAACCCTATTAACGCTTTTTGTTATTGTTTACTTTCACTGGGGTGTGAGTGATGGTGTGAGTGCTGCACTGGAAAAGCACGTCACTTTCCCAAGTTCCAGTAGTCTCACAGGGACTTGCGTCACTTGCAACCCGCCCCCCTTGCTTTTTTCCCCCGTCGGAGGAGTCCGTGGGGAGACAGGGCTGGCACTGGATCCCAGTTCTGTAGGAGAGGCTTCTTGGTGCTGCTTTGCACGTCTGGGCTGTCGAGGCCCGTGAGGAGTCACGTAGGGAGGTAATGTGTCGACCATTATATTTTCCTTCGGGAGACGTCTGGTGTTATTGGTCTCACCCGGTGTATAACAACTCCCTTGATTTAGCCGACTGGTGGTCTCCAGCGATTCCATGGACACCTATCTTTATCCTCAAAAGGAATTTTGTAAACATGAACGTATAGGATCTAGATATATGCATATTGATATATTGTCATAGTTTTTGGTGGTTTACCCTGTTGTTGACATATGTACAGATTTCTTCGTCGTTCGCGAATTTAGATTTGTTAATTAGGTAGGTAATATTAAGGTCTTCTCTCTTTATTGGACTCCTTACTTCCTTCTAGTTCTCTATTAGAGCTGATCATTTGTTGTGTACTGTGTTTTCTATTACTATTACTGGTTTAGGGTTTAGCTTTTTAGTTTTAGGAATCTTGTGTTGAAGACATACCATCCTGTCTTCTGGGCATATAATTGCCATACAACCGTATGGATACTTTTTACTTTATTTTTACTTGCACAAGTTGATTTAGAGTTGTGTTTTTTTTATAATAAATATTGTTAGTTTTCTTGTGTTTGTTTACCTCATTCCCATTCGCTGTGTTGCATTATTACTGCATACGATCCCTCGATAACATCTTAAGAATCTGCAGAATGGCCTCCTAGGGGTCGTAACAATTATTATTATTATTATTATTATTATTATTATTGAAAAACAATAAAAAAAAATTAGAGCAGCAACATAATTCGGTAATTATGATATGTAAGGGACCAGCGGTTGGTGGTTTGGTCACAGCAGCGACCACTGATTCTCGCGTTAATTTACATGTTTTGAAAGGAGAAGTCTGTAAGTACATTTGTGGAGAGGATCCTAATTGATATTAACTGTATACAAGTTGGTTTCTTTGATCGCAATAGGAAATTGTTGAGAGTTAGTTATGATAACACTGTAAATAAACATCTCTTATTAAAACAGGCCAGACGGCGTAGGCCTGCTGATGTTTATGTAACTGAACATCTAACAAAATCCAACCAGGTTATATTCTATAAACTAAGGCAGTTAAAAAAGCAATGTTTTTACTCTGGATGGCATTACTCATGTCAGGTTCGTTAACAATGTTTCAATCCTAACGGAACTGCTGTGGATAATTTGAATGTTAACATTGAAACATCTGGTGTTACTGTGTAAGTACTGTATTGCAATCAATGATGGCTTCTATTGATTTTGAAAACTAGGATTGCCCTATACTGACGCTAGATCTAGGATTCTAGATAATTAATCTCCTCCCTTGTGTAATTATCTTGACTGCGAGTTAATATCTAATATGGTGACTGTTACATGTTTTAATATATTATTCAATTTGTATCACATTTTGCTAACCTGTTAACCCTGTTTTCATGTGAAATCTTTATTGAAACTTGGTTATCTTCTGATATAGATGTAAATTATGTGATTCCTGGATTTTGCTCACATGATATATATTGAAACCATTATGGTGGAGGAGTGACGATATTTATAAAACTATGGTATACAGGCGAAAATTTAAAAAATTTCCCGTTTGTAAACGACTTCTTCGAGGTCTTAACAGTTGTATTCAACTTTAACAGCGTTGACGTTGTCTGCTCTGCTCTCTACCATCCCCCTACTTTCTCCCCCGAGAATAACAATGCATTTGTCTCTAATTATTTATCCTTCTTGAGAGATTTACTTGCTAGGTACAAGAAAGTGATGGCATGCTGTGATTATAATATCAATCTGTTGAATATGGGTAAATTTGGATATATTGACAATTTGGGTTTCTAATATTGATAATGTGAATAACACACACGTTATCCCATATGATCTTACACACCATTTTATTATGGCTTCATTTTAGGCCATTTGCTAACTAACTTATAGGTATCGTTGCTCAAGTGAAGAGGTCGTTTAGCAAGAGCAGTTTGAGGAATATTAAATTTCTTATAACTAATTTTAATCCTGGTGAGTTTGTTGTTCTTGTGATATTTTCGATACTGTTTATGATTCTTACTTTACTGGTGCTTTTAAACTTTATGAGAGCTCATTTCCTCTTAAAAAATCGTTGTCCAAACTGATCGAACCACCTCCATGGACGACACCTTTGCTGAAATCTTGTATTTCTAAGAAGTCCAAGTTATATAAATTGTGCTTGAAAGGTAATATTGAGAAATTGGCCTATACCCAATATAGAAATAGGCTAACAAAAGCAATTAGATTGGCCAAACGAGTATATTATTAAAATAAATTTAGAGATGCTGGTAATGATACTACAAAACTATGGTCAATTATTAATAATCTCATTAAAACTGAAAAAGCTGCCAGCCTGGAATACACCCAGACACCTGATGGACTTTTCCTTGGATTTGGTCAACTATGTCAATAATTTTTTGTAAATGCTGCTGCCTCCCTTGTGGGTAATTTAGAATCACCACTTGTAACCACTTACTAGACAACTTGTTACTTAAGGCCGACTGATCATGTTGAGGTAGAACATATTGTTGGTGGGTTGAAAAATAAGGGTAATAAAATTTGTGACATAACGCCGTTAATATTGAAGGATAGCTGTAATGTATTTGCCTCCCATTATGCAGCCTGAATTTCCTAGTCGACTCAAGGTTGCTAGAATTACTCCTGTATATAAGTCTGGATTAGAAAGCATCAGTTTTACCTGTGGCTTCAAAAATCTTTGAAAGATTAATACATTAGACGGGATGAACAGCTTCTCTGAAAAAGTACTCTATTCTTAATAATTCTCAATATGGCTTCCACAAGAATAGGAGAACTACACAGACCATTATTAAATTTCTCTCTGCTGCAACAATGCTTATCGATAAAAGTGTTTTTGACATGAGAAAGGCATTTGACACTGTCACACATAATACTATTGTATAAACTACAGCTTAATGGGTTTTGTGACCAATTTCATCTATACCTAAGGTCATACTTTACTAACAGAAGGCAGTATGTAAGCGTAAATGGTGTTGATTCTGATGATAAGGTGGTTACATGTATTGTGCCTCAAGGGTCTATACTTGGCCCTCTTTCTTTTGACATATTTATAAATGACCTACCTAATGCAGTGCAGGCTGGAACAGCTTTTTTTGAGGATGATGCTACTTTTCTGCTGGTTTCCCATTCATTCACCGAGCTTATGAATAAAGTTAGGAATTTGTTTAGTGAAATTATTGTATACCAAAAAGCAAATATGCTACCTCCTAGAACTAATAAAAGTAAGTTGATGTTTATCCTGACTAAGTCACTGATGGCATTATTGAATGGGTAGCGGATTTCAAATATTTAACTATGCATTTCAGGGACGGCGAGTAATCGTTATTCTCAAATATCTTTCAAACTAATTATTTGATTAAAATGGTATTTTAGCACAGTATACAAGACACCTCGCCCTAATTTTCGTATTGATTGTCAAATGGTGTTAGTTAAGGCGTTTACTCGTGACTTTTAAAGGCAAAGCCGTATGAGTCAGCAGGAGTCATTTACATCTGCTGTCCCTCATCCCTTCCCTCTCCCTCCCTTCCTCCCTTTCTCTCGCTCTTCCTTTATCGCTGTTTTTCTCATTTCTCCCCCCGATACCTCTATGTAATTTATGATATGGAATAAAATGCAGCTTTTCATGACATTTTCCAATACCAGCAGATACTGGGAGAGTTCATAATGAAGTGGATAAGAAGGTTTGTCATAATGATCTTAATTTTTCCCAATGTATTCCGTTTATAGTATGCTTGGCGTGTCGGGTAATACCGTAACGCTATGGGATTGCCTGTCGGCTGCAGCACTCGCACTATAAGTATTCACTGCGTAATTGATGAGGACGGATTTTTCATGGCTGTTCTGGCAGCCTTTGAGAATGAATACTAGTCCACAGATAACATCCACAAACTTGTAGGTCCCGTAATTATCAACATCGACAGCGATAACGAGGATGATTCGTTCTTCGATAGAGAAGATCGTAATAAAGTTCTTGTGATATTCTCAATTGTTTTCATCGCTTTTCAACCTATGATAATGCTTAATGCATGCGAGAGAGAGAGAGAGAGAGAGAGAGAGAGAGAGAGAGAGAGAGAGAGAGAGAGAGAGGGATTTTATAATTCTTTTACCACTCTAAACATTAGTGTTAATTATATACCAGGGGCCCCTGGGGTAGCTTCGAAAATTTCAAGCCACCCGGGGCCCCCCGATGAAAAGTTGAAATTTCCCTTTGCTTGCTAAATTTGATCCTGTCATGAAGCAGCACACTGAGCATGTTGAGAGTGGCCAGTTCAGTCACTCCAGTTATCTTGGAAATATCATCCAAAATGAACTTATTGCCCCAATCAGTGGGAAAATAATGGGTACAGTGGTGACTGAGATTAAACAGTCCAAATATTATTCAGTCATTTTGGACTGTACTCCCGATGTAAGCCACCGAGAACAGATGTCAGTCATCATAAGGAACATTTTATGGAATTTTTTGTAGCTTCTGAAACAGCAAGTCGTGGTTTGTCATCTTTGATTTTGAAGAAACTGATGGAGCTCAATATGATAATGGTGCCAACATGAAAGGGAGGAACAAAGGAGTTCCAGCCAGACTTCTTGAGAACCCTCTTGCACTTTATGTTCCATGTGGGGCACATTCTCTAAACTTGGTGGTATCTGATGCAGTAATAGCCTCAACAGATGCCATCAGCTATTTTGGCAATGTACAGAAACTGTACAACCATTTTTCAGGATCACTACAAAGATGGGCAATCCTAAGGGAACATTTCACGGTTGCACTCAAGACTTGCAGTGACACAAGGTGGGAGAGCTGTATTAACAGCATAGAGACTGTGAGTTACCAGGCCTCTAATATAAGGGAAGCTTTGCTGAAGATCAGGGAAGTAATGACCAAGGTTGAAGCACAAAATTTGGCAAAAGAGGTGGGGTCATACCGATGTCATTTGCACAGTCGTATGGTATGCCATTCTACACCATGTGAACCATGTCAGCAAGCTCCTGCAGTCTCCCAGAATGCAGCTTGATGTGGCAGTTGACCTCCTCACTAAAGCAAAAACATCTCCCACTAACTACAGAAGAACTGGCTTTGCTTCAGCTCAGGCCTCTGCTAAAGACATGTATGAGGAAATGAATGTAGAGTGTACTCAAATAGAAAGATTAAGATCACAAAAAAGCACTTTGCTCATAAAGCCCTAGATAAGCCCATTGCAGATGCCATGAAGAGGGTAAAAGCAACATTCTTTAATGTTGTTGTTGACACAACCACTGATTTCTTAACTGATAGGTTTGAAACACTGGATGAAGTGAGAGGCAGATTTGGAGTGCTGCTCAGTTTCCTAAAACTGGATGATCAGGCATTGAGCAACCAGTGTGGCAACCTCTGCATGACATTAAGCATTGGAAATGAAAGTGACATTGATGCAAAAGAACTGGCTGTGGAAGTCAAAAACTTGCCAAGCTTACCCTCAGATGACATGAGTGCTCTTGAGCTCCTCACCTTTATCCACAAAAAAAAAAAAAAAAAAAAAAAAAAAAAACATTTGGAGGAACTTTATCCCAATCTGTGGGTTGCACTGAGAATTGCCTGCACTCTGCCTGTGACTGTGGCGGCCTCAGCAGCAGAGAGGAGTTTCTCAAAGCTGAAGCTCATCAAGACCTATCTAAGCTTTTCCATAGGAAAGGATCGACTCACTGGTCTTGCAATAATCAGCTTCAACCATGAGGTGGGCAAACAGGTGTCATATGAGGACATCATTGATGACTTTGAGAGTAAAAAAGCTAGGAAGCAGACGTTTTGAGGATAATACATTGTCACTGTGAATAACGTGAATTATTAGTTGTTTTTCTGGTAAGTGTGCGACTGTGATGTTAAGTAAGCATTATTTTAAGTGTTCTTTTTTTTATTATCTTTGCACTTTGAAATAAATGTGAATATAATAAATGTGAAGTGTAATAGTTTCCTGCATCTTAGTAGACCATCTAAAGGGCTAGGAATCGCTTCAACACAGTTTGACAAACCCCTCCGGGATAAATGAAGTACCTACCTACTCATCTATCTAGGGCCCCCACAAAGCTAGAAACCGCCATGCATAATGCCATATGTGTTGCGTTGATGCCTAAAAATGCAGGTATAAATATGTAGTCTATAAATGAAGCAGAATATCACTTGGGAAGGTGTTTAGATCAAACAACATATTCATTTTAATTTTAATATACTCATTCAAAATCATTGAAATTCATAAGCATCAAATATATTCAGATTACATAAGTCAAGAAATCTATTGATAAATATATATAATATAAATATATATATATATATATATATATATATATATATTATAATAGAATACATATATAGATACACATAATATGTATGTAATATCATATAATATATATATATATATAGTATATATATATAATAATATGTATGATATTATATATATCATATATATATATATATATACTATATAATATATATATATATATATATAACATACATATATATATATATATATATATATATATATATATATAATATAATATATTATATATATATAGATATGTATATATATATCTATATATAATATATATATAGTATATATATATTATATAATATATATATATATATACATAAAAATCGAGCGACTCTTCAATTATGAAAATTAGATGTACAAACCTGTGAAAGACATAGGAAAATTTATTCCTTAACTGATTATGGAAGAGGGAAAAACTGGATACCTTCTTTATTAAAAAAGATATCCTGTATGTTAAATGCCTGGAAATAGGGTAATGGGTAACACTTACTTTAATGATAAGTAATATAATTCAAGAGGCTTACAACTCAACTCATTCACTAAACTCAGTACGGTACAAGAATTACAACCTTATTACTGGCGTTAGATTCGTTGAAACGAAATTGTAGTGTGATATGAATAGAGAAACACATTTACAATGAATTAATGGTAGTAGTTTTTCCCAAATTATACCCATTTTCTCTCTTTTCTCTTTACGGCAATTCACCTGCTGAGCAGTGGGGAAGTAGACAAAGCTTCTCCTACTTGGGGGATTTAGGGGAAGTCAGCAGACCTTGGTGATCAGGGTTATACGCTCTTTAGCCTACTCCCATTTATATAATTTAAGAAAATACAACAACAATAATTACATAAACACAGATTCTACAAAACAACAACACATTTATTACAGTCAAGTTTACTTAATATAATATAATAGGCAGGAAAAGGGCAGGGAAGGAGACTGGAAGGCCAGGAAAGTGGGTTGAGGGAGGGATGAGGAGGGAAGGGTGAGGGAGGGAGATGAGGAGGAACGAGATGGGAGTAAAGCACGTTTGAAAGCATAGTTTGGCAAATCTTGGCAACGCCTTGTTAATCAGAGAGTAAACGCCGTAACTAACACCATTTGACAATGCACTATATTACCAAAAATTAGAGCGAGGTGTCTTGTATACTGTGTTAAAGTACCATTTCGATCAAATAATTAGTTTGAAAGATGTCTGAGAAAAACCGATGACTCGCGGTCCCTGATATGCTCAGTAGGCTTGGCCATCACTAATACCTTGACATATACAAAACACATTAACAATGTCTCACTTAAAGTCAGCCGTATAACTGGAGCAATAATTAGTGCTAATGATTTCTTGCCGACTGACATAATGCTTAAACTAGATTATGCTCTAGCGCTCTCTTACTTGAAAAACCATCTCTTAATATGGGGCACTGCACCGGTTTCTGTGCTTAAAAGATTGAAGGGACGTGTCAACAACTTACTAAGAATAATTCTGGGAGTCAGATATGAGGATGGAAGACCGCTGGTAAGGACATTGGAACTTTATACAAGTTTACAGATAATAGACATAAGTAGCTTGTAATATAATCTAAGCTTATTTAAGTTCTTGAGGAAACTACCTATGGGTGAGCTGCCTTTTATGATCTTTTGTTACACCCTAATTTAAGTTTCTGGGAATATGCAAATAGGGTCGTGGTTACATGCACCTACCATACGTACAGAGGTTGAAAGGAGATTCCTCCACTATCAGCTGATTGGGCTTAACAATGAATTCGACTGAAAACTTTCAAAAGACTCCTTTTATGTTTCTCTTAGAAATTACGAAGAACTGTCACTTGCGCAACAGTAGGTATTTTAAGTAGTACTGAACTGTGCATTTTAATGCCTCTTTTAGTTACCCAAGTATTTTTTAATTGCACGATGAATCTTGCTTGGAACACACGCAAGACCTGTATCTTATTTTGTTGGTTTCTATATAAATGCTTTTTTGAGTTGCAAGCTGGACTTGTCTTCTTTTATTTTAATATTACAATCCTGTGTCAAACTGGGCTTTACCCAATTATTTTTATGTCTATGTTTTATCTTGTGGACTCTGCATATCTTTTATGTACAATCATTAAACTTGCCTTATGTTATCGCCATATTATCATTAAATTGCCTCGGCGAATTTTATGCTAATTTTATGAATTTGTATCAAATAATGGTAAACAAATAAACTATACTATACTATACTATACTATACATATAGAAAGAAGCATAGGTTCAGTCTGTGAGCGTATGCAGGCACAGACATGAGTCAGGACTCAAATCTCTTTGGAGTAATACACGTGAGGTTATGACTATATACTTACTATTATTATTCCCAAAAGGAATTTGGCCTTATCCTGGCAAGCAATAAATAAGGAACGAGGAGTCTAATCCTCACGGCTGGGAAAAGTGTAAGCCAGAGATCTGCACAAGACTGGAACTTAAGGATAGCTAATACCTACTACGTGAGGCGAGGCCTTCAACAGTCCGTTCCATTGTGCAACGGGGAACTCTGTTAATTAGTTCTCGAAGCATTGCTAAACTTTTACTCTATGCCCGAATATCCGTTCGAGCTCCTGCAAAAGTATGCTAATGATAGCTTTTACATGTAATTCTAATTCTCCCTCTTTCTGTTTATCTTTCTCTCATTTTCGGCTTTTGTGAAAATGATTTATTTCTCTAACTGATATTTTCTTACATTCATCATATTCTAGAACAAAATAATCACTGTTCGTATCAGCAACTGTTACTCCTTCAACCGAATATACCAACTTGTAATATCTTCAGGAATTTAACAATATATAACATATCCATTTGTTCTTTTTCCAGGAATTCTCGAGCTTCCGTTATTTATTCCCGCTTTCCATTATGAATAAAGTCAATTGCGTTATTTTTTCCTATATTAAAATCTGCAGAATTTGTTCGAAAACTCCATTCCTTTGTGTACTCTCAAAAAGTCGTGAGTCTTTTTCGTCTTATTTTCTTTCCGTTCCTGAATGACTGGAATGGTCCAGCCTTCCTCTGCCAGGAGAGATGCCTCATTCCCTTTGTTTTGCCTCTCCAAAAACGATGTTTTTTCCGCTGTCTTGGTCCAAATATTTTCTCCTTTTGTCAGATTTAAAAATGACGGAAAATGTTCAAAATTATGAAGATTCCGCATGCTTGTACATAAACAATGGACCATTTTTGTAGAAAAATGATCGCAGACATACATCTCTTCCCCAGACAGACAGACACACACATGTATATGTGCGTGTTTGTGTAGCTGTGTCTTACAGAAATAAGTTTGATTAAAGATAAGGACTGACGTAAATTTCGGTAAGATGGTGAGAAACTAGGTACGTGTATTTGAAAAATCACTTTTGTTCGAAAAATTTGAGGGAAAGGAGAATCCCAACTTGAAGCTGACATAAGAAAAGGCTCATGGGGCAATTGAACGAGTTATCACTGCGACAGAACTGATGGCAGGAAAAGTGATTGGTTTGATGTACGTGTCAGTTAAGACTGCCACGCCTCCATGGCTTTAAATTCTTTTGTTGATGAAGCTTGAGAAATGATATGGAAAGAATTGGATATCCAAGAGTAAGTTTGTTCGATAGTAAAATCGATTATGAATAAAATGGGAGTGAGTCCCGTTTATGAGAAGGTGACCGATTCGAGAAGATGCAGAAACTGGCAAAAGAGTCTGGAAGAATACGGTTATTAGCGGAAACCAGGAATGCTGATCAAAGAATGCTAGTGTGAAACGTGTCAAATGGAAGTGAATTCATTTGACTTTTGTTTTTAGTACACAATGGTAGAATGAGTGTAAAAGTGAATTATAAATTATGTGAAGCAAGAACCTTGGAATGCATGGATTGTTGAGACGTCTCTTCTTTATGAGAGTAAATTATGAATGCGAATGAAAGAAAAAAGCTTTATGCTATTAATATACATTGTTTCTGAAGTAGTAAAGCATGGCAACAAGATGGAAAGGATGAGACCTGTCCATGCACAGTGCAAATGTTAAAAAAGTTGGATCTGAAAACTTTAAAAAGAATAAGGAAAGATTGTATGGTGAAAAATGTACGTAAATAAAACGTCTGCGAGCGAAAGGTAATTTAATGAAGGGCATAAGACTGATGACCAGCAACGGGTTAAACATCGAGGGGGGTGGTGCAGTATGGCTGACGGACCTCCATTGAGTCTTGGGAAAGTCGTCTGCAAAACCGGGCGGTTGTCGCTGTCTGTGACAGTGAATGCCGTGTTGCATTTGCATTTTCACTTTGGAAGCAGCATATATATATATATATATATATATATATATATATATATATATATATATTATATATATGTATATATACATATGAATATATATATCATATATATATATATTATATATATATATATATATATATATATATATATATATATGTGTGCTGCTTCCAAAAGTGAAAAAGGAAAAGCAACACGGCATTCACTGCCGCAGACAGCGACAACCGCCGGTTTTTGCAGACGACTTTCCCAAGACTTACATGTAGGTCCGTCAGCCGTACTGCACCACCCCCCCCCTCTCGATGTTTCACCCCGTTGCTGGTCATCAGTCTTATGCCCTTCATTAATTACCTTTCGCTCGCAGACGTTTTATTTTCGTACATTTTTCACCATACAATCTTCCCTCATTCTTTTATAGCTTTCAGATCCAACTTTTTTAACACTTACATTGTGCATGGACAACTCTCATCCTTTCAATATTGTTGCCATGCTTTACTACTTCAGAAACAATGTACGTTAATAGCATAAAGCTTTTTTCTTTCATTCACATTCTTAATTACTATCATTAAGAAGAGACGTCTCAACAATCCATGCATTCTAAGTTTCTTGCTTCACATAATTTGTAATTCACTTTTACACTCATTCTACTATTGTGTAATGCAAAAAAAAAAAAGTCAAATGAATTAACTTCCATTTGACACGTTTCACACTAGCATTCTCTTGATCACCCCTCCTGGTTTCCCAATATATATATATATATATATATATAGATATATATTCTATATATATATATAATATATATATATATATATATATATATATATATATAATATATGTGTGTGTGTGTGTGTGTGTGTGTGTGTGTGCGTGTGTGTGTAGCCATAAGGAACTTGAGGAAGACATCTCATGGTTTATTGCTAACGTTTCAACGCCTAACCTCATTATCAAAGCTCTGAAAATATATACAAATACATTAAAATATAAAAGACTCGGACTTAAAAATAATATGCTAAAAACAAATACAAAACATTCAGGAGAGAGGTATTACCATCCAAGTGGAAAGAAATAATACGAGTGACACAAGGAGAAACGTAAGCAGTCCAGGATAAACTTTTATTAAGAAAAGAGGGTGGGTGGAGGCAGTTTGGATAAACTTCGGAATTACCTGTTTAGTACAAAGCGACTCGAAGATATCCAGATGCTGAGTTGAATGAGCCCGAGACAAAATTCTAAATTGGTTGTATTTAATATTTATTTTGTATTTTTTAGCATGCTGTCGTTATACTGGGAAACTCGGATTCGACAACCCCAGTACGGTAGCTGACACCTTTGTGACAATCGATGCGGACTTTCAGTAACCTACGAGAGGCACCGACATAACCCATGACTACATCGGGGCCAAGAAGAAATAAATGCACAGCATTCGATGTCATCAGAGGGTTTAATCTATTCTTATACTTAAAAAGGGAGCGTATGGTAAGAGGATCTTGGGAATGAGGTGACTTCCTATGGCAGGACAATACTGCCGTATTAATGAATAATTTCATTAATAAAGAACTCATCATAAATAAATGGAAGAATCGAATAAAATGACATGTTTTGTGACTGCTGCAGACCTAATATTCGGCACGATTTTGTTATTTAGAAACTTATTTAGCTGTTTATAAAACAGATTGGAAGGTAAATAATTCTCCAACAAATAAGAGTATAAGAATGAAATTTCTTTGTCAAATTCACACCAGTTCGAGGTTAAAGAATAAGCCCTGTGGAGGAGTGTATTTACAGAGTTTAGCTTGAAATTGAAATCGCAGAAACTGTGAAAATTCATACCAAAGTTGGTAAAGGCCCTTTTACTAAAAATATAGGTGCGAAAACTATCATCTCGTGATACCATAGTGTCTGGGAAGGGGAGTTGCTTTTCATTCTCGTGCTCGATTGATCTTATATTGGGGTGGGCCGCCATGAGCAACTTCCATGAACGACTAGGCCTGCTCCCTGCTCAAAAAACAAGAGAAAGGTCCCATCCCACGTACGACTTTTTCAGTTTGATATAGAGAGAGACGTGAGTCTTTTATTACAAATTCGATGAGAGCAACTGCTGAACGCAACACAGTCACCTGCTGGTTCTCCCTTTCCGAAAAACGAAAAAGTTTTTCAAGTTTTTTTTTTTTTATCGAAGTAATAGAAAATGAAATACTGGTAGGCTTTGTATAAGCACCTTCTCTTACTCTAGTG
>NC_087220.1:37055634-37078134 GCF_015104395.2 Macrobrachium nipponense | reverse complement strand
TACTATGCAATGGAAATGGATATTCTTGACTACTTTTGCTATCAAATACAATATGCAATGGACATTCATATTCTTCATTTAGTTTGCTATATAGTACTCTATGGAACAAAACTGTATATTCTTAGTTTAGTTTGAGATCTACTAAGCTAAGTAATAGAAATATATATTCGTCTCTTAGCTTGCTATCTACTAACTAAGCACTGGAAATATTATGTCCTTCACTTAGCTGGTAATTTACTTCATTATGGAAAGGAAACGTATATTCTTCACTTAGTCTATGATTTATTACACTGTACAATGGAAATGTAAGTTCTTCACTTGTTTTCCGATCTACTACACTAGAATAGTAAATGAAAGTTTTTTTCTTGCACTGGCATTGCACATTCTGTATTCATTTTATTGATTAATCCGTCAGAATTATGCTTTTCAATCCTATATTTCAATAGAAAATCTCGCTAGAGCCTGATTCACACTCATTTAAGCCAATGTATTGGAAAGTTTAAATTATGATAATTAGCACAAGTCCTACACTTTTCTCAAACACACACACACACAACTACTTACTTATTACATACATACATACATACACACACACACACACACACACACACACACACACACACACACATATATATATATATATATATATATATATATATATATATATATATATATACATAGAATGAGTATCCGTTCTGGATTATCTTTCTTTTCCTTTTCTACATCCAAATGTAGTTTTGAGAAATAGATTTGGGCAGTAAATTGAAGTCAAAACTCATGGGAAGACGCGAGAGGGAGAGTAACTGATTTCCTTGTTTTTGAACTACTTAAGAATTTCTCTCACGAATCGGAGAAGGATCCCTGAGACTGTTTTGACTCAGCTGTTTTCACCCTATTGTACTTCTAGAACGAACGAAGACGAAACCCTTTTTAATGGTTTTTCCTTGGCATTAGTTTCGTGATGATAAATGACCTGTCATCTCCGCCGGGGTTTGCAGGTGGCTAATGCTATGAACCCACAAAGGGGCAAAACGTACCTGGGAATTGTGCCCCACTGTCTGTTGTAATATGGTCCCAGATTAATTTGTCAGAAAGTAATTAATGTACGAGATACGTACCAAGTAGTAAAATTTCACATCTCATGGGTGGGAGACCAGGGATAATCCTGAACCTCCTACCTGACCGTGATCCCATTTCTACTTGACCTGACCCTTATCATTGTTATCGACTCTCGAGTTCCCGACTCCGCCTCCTCGCACCTGCATAGCTTATTAAATTCTCTCGAACCATCTGCACTTGTATCATTTGTTTTATCCTTCACACTTTACTGCCGTCTTTTAAACGTCGTTTCAGTATACAGTAGGCCAGTAGCAGCAGCCGCCATAAAGGAACCGAGACGAAAAGGAACCGAGACGAATCGACACTCAACGGACTCGGACCTGTGTTTCGAGAACAGCAAGATCCAGACTGGACTGTCTGCCACCAGTTCAAATGTCTGGTTATTGATAGGACCTTGGTAGGACTTAAACAGTACATTGTATTTTTACAAACCTTAGTGAAGGATAAGACACTCAATGCTGGCCTAGCCTGAAGAGGTCATTATGATAGTAAACGAATACTCATGGCATCATAGGATTTACCACACATGGAAACTAGGAAGCAGTGTTGCACCTGACAACTCTACGCACCGCTCTCCTTTGCGCATCATCTTGATGCTGAAGAAGGCTGGGAAAAACAAGAACTATACCTGGAATCTGAATAACAGGTCAGGTGGACTTACACAACTGTGTTTGGTTCGTGTTGATGGAAAAAATGTCTTTGATTCCTTATTGAAGGACTGCAAGCGACCCACGTCCCTTGGCCTACAACCTGATACAGACTACACTCGTCATTCTGCCATAAGAAGTAACCAAAACTGAACATTTGTTCTGTCGACACTTTCCCTCTGTTTCTAGCACTCATTCTTACTTCTTAAATGTGCTTTTTTCTCGTTCCATTCCCGTTCCTAGGTCCTGTCTCCCTATGAGACTAGTGAGTATTCTCTTTTGAAGAAGCTATACCATTGAGTTAATTTTGTTACTTGAACTTAAGGTGAACAACTTGGTTACAATCATGCAGTAGCGAATTTGTGATTTACTTGAGAAATCTTTCATGTTACCGTGTAACTTTTGATTTTTTCATTACCAGTATTTTATGCGTGAATATTTTGCAGATATGTGTAGACTACCCCGTTGTGTGCCCGCCCCTGTGGATCACCAGTGCCACTCACTTAAGTCTGCCAGTGCCAATATTCCGGATATCCATATACCTGAATGCTAATGCCTCTTGAACTTGCTTATGATCCTACACTGCATTGTGTTATTGTACCTTCCTAATTCCTAATTGTTCGTGATCCTCACTTCCTGTGTTAATATTTAATTTAGTAGACTACTGTTTGTTTGCATAATAATGGCACTTTGCCATGTGATTGTAAAAAAACAGAATCAATGTCACCAATGCCACAGAGCCAAACATTGCTCCTATAATGTTATATCTTCTGATAACCTTTGAGAAAATTATAGTAATTTATGAACATATTACTCGCCTATATTCAACCATTCTTTTAATAGATGATTTTGGTAATTCTAAAAGGTGTGTAGTCTCTTATCTTAGAAAGTAATTACATAGATGTGTACAAGGAAATAGTTTTGAGACTTCAAAAATTTTGGATATATATAGATATATATATATATATATATATATATATATATATATATATATATATATATATATATATCAGGTTTAACGTAAATCATTTTATTAAAATACATTTGAATCAGCCCTTGTCCTAATTTTAAGGATTATTACTATTAAGTATTTTGTTATGTATATCTTAAGTGTCAAGTGAAGTGTTTGGTGATAGTTTCGCGCCTCCTCCCCTCCCCCCGTTTGTTTATTTGTTGTTAATTATCGTACTAACGATTGTTGTCTTTATTTTCGAGTATTGACGAACGCCTTTGGGGTGAGGCTGACGTCTGGAGGTCAGCGCTCTGCCCGAGTTAGTTTCGGGCCGTACTTTGCTTCCCCTTGAGACTGCAGCTGGCGCCTTGGAAAATTATCTTTGTATCGACGGAACTGGCACTAACCTTTGCAGGTCCACTCTTCAGTCACCTGCGACGTGGAGTTCCCCCCGCCCGCACGTGGATTGCAGTTCTTAGTCACTGCGACTTTATTACTGTAAGGTCTTAGTGGAAAATTTTTCCTAAGGTGCGTGGTGCCGTAGTCTTGTCCTGGTACCCCACTGGAAGTATTCTGCCGTGCTACTGCCATTCGTTTGGACGCCCTTTTAGCTGCTTTTGGGAGCGAATTGGCTCGTGAGGTGTCACGTAGGGAGGCATATTCCAGGTAGGCGTTTGTCCTTGTGTTGTTGGGCAGGATTGCTTCCAAACTCCCACTCACCTGTGTTTACTGAGTTTGCGTCCTCCCCCGTCTGCAGAGTCCAGAACAGATTGTGATCACGGCCTCCTCTAAGAAGATTTAAATTATTTTTAAATCACGGCAGGCTTCCGCTTCTTGGTGTGAGGCGATTTACACCTTTGTTTTATGGTGAAACTTTTATATTATATAATTTTGTGGTTCTCAGACTCTATGGGTCACTATGCTCTACTGGGTTTTGGTATTTAATAATTTGTTTTAGTTTGTAATGTATAGGTAGGAGATTAAGTGTTTTTCCTTTCTGTTGTTTCTTTACCTTCTTTCCTCCTTTTATAGTAATAGGATATATATTTATTTTGGTTTTGGTCTGGCCAGCTAACGTTTGGAACATTTTTGATTATTCATATTGATGTTTCTCCTTAATATTATTTCTATCTTAGGGCTTATATTATTTAGATGTTAGGAAATCCCACGGGATTTTAAAGGACTTGTATATGTCCTTTGATCAACAAGGTTGATTTAAATGCTCTTTTGTTTAATAAATATTGTTGAGTTTTCTCTGGTGTTTGCTTCCGCTGACCATTATCTACTGAGTATTTTTTTTTGTCATCACTGTGACGTTGAGGTGCCCACTAAAAGCCTGCACCATAACCCAAAAGGGGTTCATAACAATATATATATATACTCATACATATATATATATATATATATATATATATATATATATATATATATATATATATATATATATATATATATATTGTGACGAAGTGCCAAGTGTCTGGTTACTACACTTACCATCATAAAATAGTTACCTCACAACAGCCAGACAGAGATAGAATACGATTGAATACTCTAAAGGCAACCATGATCCCTTAAAAGCTTAAAAAACAGACTAAGTTCATTAAACAGGTGTGAGGTAATCTTATATGTAATTAGATTAATTAACGTGCATCAACTCCATCAACAACTTTTTAAAAGTCTAAGTATTTCCTTGTTCTGACTCACTTCAACAAGCTGAAGGAAAACACTCATTACCACTCTATATTTCTACCTAAACAAAATTAAATATACTGGTAAAAAAAAGGAAAACACTTATCAAAATTTTAAATAAAAAGATTTATTATTAAACTCAAAATATATAAGTGAAATTCACAATCTCAGGGAAATTTACTATTACTTGAAAAACACAAAGTTTACTTAATTCTTGAATTAATTATTAAGTAAAATTATATCAAAATTAATTTATCACAAAAATCCAGAAATTAAACTATTCAAGTATAATTCAAGGTGTTAAGTAACAATTAAAATTTGAAACTTAACTCACAAGTGTTAAACAACACTCAAACTTGAAAAGATTTTTAAGTAAATGCAAAGTAATTCACAAGTGTTAAACTCAATTAACTATGTAACGATTAATTAATGAAAACAATTAAGCTAATCAAACAAATTGTAAATAAAAACGCACAATATATAAAGATATTAAATTCACCACCAAAATGCAAAAAAAAAAAAAAAAAAATGTTTTTAACACAGAATAAAAAAAAAATAAAAAAATAAAAAAAACACCACTTCAAAAGATTATTTTAAAAAAACAGAATATAAAAATTTCCAATGTGTAAGTAGTGAAATAGTCTCGCCAAACCACTGTGAATATTTTTAAAGTTGCAACTTAAAACGTGTAATAACATTACATTGGAATACCACTTATGTTTTGCTGCAGCTCCAAAATTCAATATATTTATTCCAAAAAGGCTCCGCTACACACTTGCACGTCTGATCAAATTCCACAAATGAACACTAATAATTAGATAAATCTAAAAATTATTGAGTGACCAAACCATTAAAGTATAACATCTTTACGTTAATGTAAAATCTAAATTCTTTATACGGAGAAAGAGAGAGAGAGAGAGAGAGAGAGAGAGAGAGAGAGAGAGAGAGAGAGAGAGAGAGAGAGGGGGGGTGCTGGGGGGGGCGTGGGGGGGGGGGGGGGGGGGTTGCTTCGGTGCACTCTTCTTGTAACGCAAGAGTAAGTCTCAGAATGACATAATTGCTCTCTCTTTGTATGGATACTGGTCAAGATATCTCAGCCCCAAAATGCTTGGGCAAAAGTTTTGGGAACGAGACACAGCTATTTTCTTAAAAATTCTCTTTCAAAACAATAAATAGAAAGAAAGTGAGATTACAGTCATAAATAATATTTATTATTACACGGTTTAAGACAGTAAGTCTTTTAAAATGAAAGATATGAATTTTTTTGAATGAAATATCCGTGAGCGACGTCACAAATCTCTCCATTTCAAATTTAAAGTACTTACGAGCCAACAAATTCTCTTTTGCAAATTGAGAGACATAACAGATAATTTATAAGTACTATCAAATAGTTTTAATACAAGAGAATCGTTTGTTACTAAGATGAAATGAAGGATGTAAGACATATGAAACTTTTATGCAGAATTCTTCTAGACCGATCTTACGAAAGATGATGCAACTCTACATAGAAATGGCCTAATCTTCACATGGTTTCCCAACAAAGACACACAAGTCCGACACAGTCATGTACGTCGTATGCCAAAACAAAATGGAGAACTCGAATTCTTCTTATCTCAAGTGATGACACCAATTTCCTGTTTCCAACGAACAATGCTAATTTCTCTCTCTCTCTTCGCATTCTACATTATTCCTTAACTTTTAAATACATTATGTAAAATCTGAGCATACATTATTAGAACATATTAATCCTAATCAAACTAACATGGAATCTGAACATATTGCAAACACTTGCAACATTTCATAGTTACTGAGGTGAAGGTTATGCATTGCGAATAGCAACAGCTTAAGCTATATATATATATATATATAATATATATATATATATATATATATATATATATATATTATATATATATATATATATATGTTAGCTTAAAAGATCCCAGTAGACGCACGTGACTTCATTAAATAAGCGAATACCACAAGAAAATGATAGTCAGAAATCCAAGCGCTTTCGTCTTTACCCAGACATTGTCAAGGAGCGAATGAAATACAATTGGAGAGAAAGGTCTCAGGTACACAACAAGATCAAGATGGTTAATTGTCAAAAGGGTAAAAATTAAGAGATAATCCAGGATTATCGGATATCACACAGTCACAAACCTAAACAGATTTGACCCTAACCGAAATTACAAAGTATCTTTGTAACAGTCCAAAACAGGTAAAAACTGAATATATTAATTTTGTTGCTTATATTTATCTACAACTTTTTTCATTATGAAAGCATCAATTTTAAATAAACCAAGACTTAAATTTAGAACATTGCTATTATTTGACTTGATGAAACAAGATTCAATGATATTCCATTTAACTGTGTCATTACATGGGATTAAGGCTCTTGCTTGACTCCAGTTAATAGGATGATCTAAATCTCTCATATGTACGAATAATGCATTCGATATTCGCCCAGTTCTCACAGAATATTGGTGCTGTTTGAGACGTTGTGAAAGAGATTTACTGGTCTGTCTGTAATAGACTTTATCACACTTTTTGCAAGGAATTTCATATATGCAGCCAGGAAGATATTTAGGAGAATTTTTGATTACTAAACTCTTGATATTAATATTACTGAAAACAACATTTATGTTAAAAAGCTTTAAAATTCTAGGAATATCTAAAAACCTTTCATCATAGGGTAATTTTAGAATGTTATGCTTACTAAATTCAAGTTTGTCATTAGTTGAATAAAATGTTTTTCTAGCTCTTTTCCATGCCACATCTATAAAAGTCCTTGGGTATTTAAGTTTCAATGCAATATCATAAATAGTTTTAATTTCAGCGTCAATAACCTGTGGGCTACAGACACGTAAAGCCCTTAGGAACATCCCAGAAAAAACAGAATTTAACATTTTGATGGTGATTGGAGTAGTAGTGAACAAAATAGGCAATGTTAGTTGATTTCCGAAAGACTGAAAAGGTGAAATTTCTATCATTTCTATGGACAGTTACATCAAGAAAATTCAAATAACAATTTCTTTCTTCCTCTACAGTAAATTTTATAGAAGGGACTAAATTATTGAAATATTAAGGAATTCCTGGAGATTTTCGTGAACTGGCCAAATACTGAAAATATAATCCACGTACCTAAACCATATAACTTTTTGGGGCAAAATTCTTGGTAAGAGTTTTGTCTCAAAAAATTCCATGTAAATATTGCTAAGGACAGGAGATAAGGGATTACCCATAGCCATACCAACTTTTGTAAAAAAAATTCCCCATTAAAACAAAATTTACTATCTTTGATACATAACCTCATGAGACTAATGAGGTATGCTACAGTTAAAGGGAATGTTATGACGTTCTAATTCATCCTCCAAAAATTCAAGTAAATCATCTACAGGCACTTTTGTAAATAGAGACAACATCAAAACTAACCATATTAAAATCAAAATTCAAATTTAAACTATTCAATTTGTTTATAAAATCAACATTGTTTTTAACATTCGTGTTAGAAATGTGTCCTACCAAAGGAGTAAGAATTTTTACAAGCCATTTAGATAAATTATACGTTACTGAGCCCACTGAACTAATGATTGGTGTGATAGGGTTATTGATTTTATGTGTCTTGACTAAACCATACATATAAGGTAGGGAGGCGCATTGCGGTGTAAACTGTTTAATTAAATGGTCCAAGCCCTTCAAAATGGATTTAAATTGTTTATTAAAAGGGGAGTGGTCATTAAACCTCAGTTGAAATATTAAATTGAAAAATGAAAATATTTTTCATAACATTAATATTTGATTATTTTTATGCCTCAGCACTGAAAAATATGTAAATATGTAAATACAAAAGTAGAATGTGTCCACTGATATCAACGTGTGAGTGGAGCGTGTGTGACGCAACCATTAGAGATGTGGTGCAAGAAGAACCACCAGGTGTAACATGTAGGTCTACAATGAGTAGAGACAATGAAATTGTATTGAAAATATTTATTTATATTTGTTAGAGGAATATTTCTTAACCAATTCAAAAATCATGGGCTACTAGCAACTATTCACCAATGCAGATATTCTTTTATCAAAGCCAAGATTTTGTTCCTAAGCCTAGGTGTATTAGATTTCTTTACTTTACACTTAGCATTTACGTCTCTATATTAAAAATTTCTGGCTAAAAAGCAAACTGGGTTATCTAAACATTCTTACACTTCAATTATGCACCAAAACCGAGCAGAAAGACTTTTAAGAAAATAATATTGTAAGCTACTTAAAAAAAACAGTTGTTCCATACGCCTTGATACCAATACAAATAAACATTTGGATTAAGAGCCATCTTTTCCATGTAATAAAAATCACCATCATCTTTTATTCCTCAAATAATAAGGTAATCTCTACAAAGAGATTCTTTGGTTACAGATGACGTCTGAGAAGACATAGATTACATAGTTTTCGTCCTATAAATCCTTTGCAACATACAGGGAGCTTAAAGACAGCCTAAAACTTCAACATTCAAAGAAAACTGGTTGTAATTCAATTCTTTTTTTTGAAAATGTTATGACTGTTGAATTTATTAGGTCTACTGTTATAATGCTTCAGAGGTAGTTATGTTGACAGGCCCGAGGAGCATGTGAAGTGAATTGTCACTGATGGCACTACTAACCTAATCATCCCGTACTTTGAGCAAAGCATAAAGAAAAAAAAATCAGTTCAGACTACGAATTATACGAAAGCATAAAAGGGATCATATTTTTACAGCCATAAGGAAAACAGTGCTAGCCCTTGATGGGCAGATTGATCCTCAGGAGTAGTAATAACAGGTTTTGGGGTGGTGGACGGATTGATCCTGTGGATAAACAATATTACGCTCCATCGATTTGGAAAGAATCGAGTGGGAAAGAGGTAACAATACTTTTATACCTCATAAATTCACTTATGGCAACTTTTACACTGACTAAGATCACGAGTGTGAATTTGCACTTTTCGACATGCATGGCATTAGAAATGAAAAAAAAAAGTTTAACTCTACTTGGCAATGTCACTTGAGCCTGAGAATCTGGATGATACAAAAAGAATTATGTCGGATCAGATTTGCGCGTCACTGTGTATTATTATTTTTATTCTTTGTTTGTGTTGTCATTTACTCAAGAAGGTCATTCTCTAAAAATAAGATATTTTTTAACCTCCCAAAAGTGCTTAATAGAATTTACATATGAAGTTACTGTGAATATTTCATAAAGAATTTGAAAGGACAGACTCTGGTTTAATGATTTTGCATTGCTACGAAATTTCTAACAAGTAATTATATATGATGGATTTCCTGCATAGAGATTATGGCAACCATGTTCCTAAGTTCGCTTCGAAAGAGTAGAGGAAACACAACCACAGCTCAACAGTAATCACTGACAAAGTAGCGAGAAAAAACTGTGTTAATTAGTTCTGAGGTGCTGACTTTTTGAGGTATGGGTTTGATTTCAACGATACTGAAAAATTTGCAACAAAAATTTGAAATAAAATATCTTGTATTTTCCACATTCGCGCCTTGTTACGATGAGGGTACTCTGACAATCGCATTTCCTAGCACTTCATCAGGATTGCTGGCTCTGGTCAAGTCTTTGTTCCCAAAGCTTTTGATGAGCAAAGCAGAAGTTCCTCACTGCTTTTAGAAGTTGCCTTCGCTTCATGGAAACTTCTTAATGGGACAATCTTTATCTCTGGAGATAAAGATAATACTTGGTTTCCAAAGTTAGAAATTTGTTGATTTTCTAAGTATAGAAAACAGAACTTATACCAAATCTTGAAGAAAGTGATCGATTTCCATTATCCTTTTTTAAATGAAACAGTTGAAATATTTTTCTAAAAAAGAATAGCCATATTACTTTACCCTTCGAAAGATCAGGGAAATAGAATATATATTTAAAAAATAATATATATATATATTATATATATATATATATATATTATATATATATATGATATATTCTAAAGTAATATGGCTATTCTTTTTAGAAAAATATTTCAGCTGTTTCATTTAAAAAAGGATAATGGATATATATATATATATATATATATAATATATATATAATATATATATATATATATATATCCTATATATATAATAATATTTATTATACATTATACATATATACATTATATATATATATATATATATATATATATATATATATATATATATATATATATATATATAGTTGTCAAGTATTCGCTCCACTATTGTATATATTGTAGATAATTTAGTCTTATGTCTTTATTACTTTCTCTTTAACTTCCATACACACGCCATCTGTTGATTGCTCCCTCACTTTTACTTTAACCTTGTCTTGTTCTAAGTCTTTATTCCCATTACTCCTCCTTGATATCCTTAGTTTTGTTTACTTGGGTACTTCCACCCTCTTGTTAAGTTAGGTGTACTCTTCTTCTATTGAAGACAGTGTTTGTCACGCTACCTAATTATCTTTGTGTATTTTGTAATTTAGATATTAAGTTTAATAATGTTCAACTATGGTGTTACTTGCCAAATGTTTAAAGTGAAGTGCTTTCTTATACTGATTATTGTATTGTGTTAACTTTATATAATGAGTAATTGCTAATTATAATCTGAAGTGACTGTTTTGCACAGAGTGGATATTTTATTTTAGTGGAATATTATTTTCATTATGCTTCCTACTGATTGTTAGCTAAGGCCATATATAAGCTAAGTATTTACCACTGAATACGAGGACATTCAGCTTAGGAATGTCATCATTTTCGGGCCTGTCCGGGATCCAAATCTGTGGTGAGTGACTACATACTGTTGAAATTGTCAAATAAAAGAGAGGAAGCCACACTCCCTGCTACGTTTGAAGTTTTCAAAGCAAGTAAGCTTGTACCTGAATTCGGTGAGAGAGATCCCGATGTTTTCTTCCAGAACTTCGAACAAATTGCAGAAACCTTAAAATGGCCTGTAGACTTCTGGTCTTTGCTCATCAGGAACAAAGTGAAAGTAAAGCTGTATTTGTTGCTTCACAACTAGTAAGTGAGAAAGACTACACTGTGTTAAGGAAAACTATCTTGGATGCATACTCCATTACCATAGAAGGGTACAGACAAGTTTTTATGAATTCTGTTAAAGCATTCAATCAAACTTTTGTAGAATTCTGTAGTATCAAAAGTAGGCAATTGAGTAAGTGGTTAGAAAGAGCAGGTGTTGATGACTTTGAATCATTTAAGAATTTGATTCTTCTAGAGGAATTTTCAAGGAAAGTGCCCACTCATGTCTCGCTGATGATTACCACTTAATCCATAAATCACAAAAGGGTCAAACTAATAAATCATCTCCTTCCATTTCTAAATCTCCACAGGTATCCTGTGCTTACTGCAAGAAAGAGGGCCACATAATTGAAAATTGTCCGCTTCCCCATTGTAAGACTTCCAAGGCAAAAGAAGGTAAAAATGTCCAGACAAAGAGCACATACCATGTGACTACTCCCATGGAAGGCTTGCAGCAATTTGAAGGATTTATCTGGGATGTTAATGTAAATGGTAGTTCACTGAAGTGCCTCAGAGACTCTGGTTCATCTCAGACTATACTGGCAGACGTAAGTTCAGAGAATTTAACCTATACCAAGGAATTTGTAACCATTTAAGATTTAACCTCTTCCAGGACTTTGCCGCTTGCTGAAGTGGAAATTGTTAGTCCTTACTTCACAGGAAAGGCGAAAGTAGCAGTGTTGGAGTAAGCCTTACCGTGTTCTCCAGTAAAGCTGATCTTGGGTAATGATCTAGCAGAGTCGCAGGTGAAAACTAATTTTATTATTACAGATCCTTAATTAGTAATTCGAGAAGAATGTAAACCCATAGAATTGCCACCAGCTGTAACTCAGGTTGTGACTAGGAATACTCCCAGGGCAGGACCTTTGAAAAATGACAGTAAAACTACTGGGAGAACTGTGGAGGCCTTAGACCTAGTAGATTTAAGTAAAAAGGAGTTTACAGAGTTACAGAAAGAGGACCCCAGCCTTTCAGATCTTTGGAAAAAGGTGAGAATTCCAGATGAAAATCCAAAATTACGATATTTCTATACGAATAAAGGTATCCTTTGCAGGCATTTCAGGTCGCCAAGAAGTAATTCTAACCACACTTTGAGGGATTGCCACCAAGTAGTCATTCCTCAACCTCTAAGACAGTCTTTGTTAGACCTCGCTCATTCTGCAGAGTCCCACTTGGGGGTCAACAAGACCTGTCTTAAGGTCAAAGTTATCTTCAACAACCCGTGTAGAACAAGATAATTTTTTAAAATTTTAAAGATTGCCTGCGTTCCTTCAAGCGATCCAATGCGGTATATAAATTCACATGCCCTAGATGTCCGGGCTCTTACATTGAATCGACGCGGAGGTTACTGCAGGTCAGATATTGCAGCCATTTTGTCTTCAGCTTTCGCACTGACCAAAGATTAAAGCAGCCAGAATTTTCTAATATCAAAAATCATGCCATAATATGTAAAACCGAAGTCTTGAAACAGCCCTTCTCAACAATTGTTTATCTAAGGGACCCAGTCCACTTAATAACTTTAGAATCGTTATATTTTAAAAGACTGGTTCCCTCTCTCAATAGTAATACTTCGTCAGCAACTTTTCTTACCTGCTTATGGACGGTTGAAGTTTTGGTAGACTCTTTTTTGTTTACTGTTTCATTTGGTTTTTATGATTTTACTTTTTACTGTCTGAACTTGTAAATTTTAATTACATTGTCAATTCTTTTTATGATAATAATGTACTTTATTTTGTCTTTTCCTTTTCAAAGACTGATGATGCACTGAGTCATGAGTGTGAAACGTTTTTGTTAATAAACTTGGTCTTTTATCATTTATCATGGAATCTCCTGAAGTCTATATACCTTGCTGACTGGAGTCATATATATATATATATATATATATATATATATATATATATATATATATATATATATATATATATATATATATATATGTATATATATAATAAGTGATTAGAAGTTTCACCGACATTTTTGCAGATGTACCAAGTCGTACTGATCTGACCAAGCATGAGATCAAGATCCAAGAAGATGGAAAACCATTCAAGCAAAGAGCCTATCACTTATCACCTTATCATCGAGAAGTTTTGCAGCAGTATTCGCTGCAACGTGGATTAGCAGAATCCAGGATTATCAGATATTGCACTGTCACAAACTTAAACATAGATTTAACCCCAACAGAAAGTCTTGGTTTATTTAAACTCGATGCCTTCATAGTGAAAAAGTTGTAGATAAATATAAGCAACAAAATTAATATATTCAGTTTTTACATGTTTTGGACTATATGGATACGTGGTAGTTTCTGTTAGGGTTAAATCTATGTTCAAGTTTGTGACCATGTGATATCCGATAATTCTTGATTATCTCTGAATTTTACCCTTTTGACAATTAACCATCTGGTATTCTCGATCTTTTTTTTTACCCCATAACTTTCTTTCCAACTGTATTTCATTCGTTCCTTGACAATGTCTTAGTAAAGACGAAAGCGCTTGGACTTCTGTTTATCATTTCCCTGTGGTATTCGTTTATTTAATGAGTCACTTGCATCTACTTTGATCTTTAAGCATTACATAAACACACACACACACACACACACACACACACATATATATATATATATATATATATATATATATATATATATATATATATATATATAGTATATATATATATATATATATATATATATATATAATATATATATATATATATATATATATATATATATATATATGTGTGTGTGTGTGTGTGTGTGTATGTATATATATAATCATTAAATTCACAGTAGAAAGGTAAGTGAAACTAAGGACTTGAAAAAAGTACTTTTGTAGTTTATTCTACATTTTCACGTTCACCTAAACATAATAGAAGTAGACAGAACTTTATATACATAAACAGAAAAACTTGATATAGAAAAAAATAGAAAAAGAGAAAAGGAAAGAGAATCGAAGTATAATTCAGGATGGAGATTTAAATTCCTGGTTGACGTGGCCTCAGTAAAAATGGACCCAATGCACACAAAATGCAAAGAATATTATATACAGTATTCGTTGTAAAGAATGTAATAGGATTTACATTGGTTTAATTGTAATAGGATTTACATTGATTTAAATGTACAGAGAACTCACCTTAACAATCCCTAGCTTACACTTGATGAGAGCAATAGCTTCCACACACATACAATGGACAAAACACCACAGCAGCAGATAATCATAGCTAAAACACAACACAGGATGAATATAAACATACACTCCAACTGTGGTTCCTGATAACAATAAAGAGTCAGCTTGGCAGCACTAACCATCTGCAACCTGCACCAGTGAGGTCTCGAGCCCCCAACAACCAATCCACTTCATTCTTTCCCCCATCAAGACTACAGTTGCCCACCTCTCAGCTTCTGCAGTGTTCCCAGTGTCTTGCCTTACTGTACACTTAACATTTACTTATTAACATTTACTTTCTGAGGTACTGACTCTCCATCCTGCCCAGACCTGGGAGAGCAGTTGGACCAAAATAGTGCTTCTTCCAGACGAATCGTCACCCTCTCTACCATTAATTTAACAGTTCAATGGTGCCTCTCTACTATGCGATTTCCAGTCGGTCGATATGCTATTCTAAAGCGGCTTATGTTCCACCTATCAAAAATATCCTTCACAACGCGTGAGCAAAAAGATGTGTTGTTATCCATTAGCACCTAACTGACTGGCCCCCTTTCTAAGAAAATTTCATTTAGCACTCCTGCTATCTCACCTGCATTTCAGCTTTCAATTCCCTCCAGTAGGCCACAATCCACTACCGATAAGTACATTCCTCCTCTATAATGTGTCACATCAATAGCCAATCTCTCCCAATCTGACTATACCTTTAATTCCCCGGGATCATGTCTTACTAGTTCAAGGTCAATTGACTGACACCGGTCGTAACTCCGCACCACCCTCTGAACTGAACCTCTTGTAACAGAGGGATCTACTTTTCTTGCTACGAACAGACTCCTATCAACACCCATATGAAGCAACTGATGAAGCTCTTTCACGCTAGCATTCCCCATACAACACACTTCAATCTCCTCTTCTCTTTTCTTTCTTTCAGGGACTTCAGTCCATGCTTTCTTAACTCTTGTCAAAATATCATCTCTATTTTTCTCCGAAGGTACAAAACCATCTTCGCTTGCAATCCTAATTTCTCTATCAGTTCCTTCAAAATACAAAGGCGGCATTTCACCAGGATCTCAGCTGCTCCCTCTGTCCGAACCACCACCACAGTCAGACTTTACTTCAATTTCATGCAGATTCCATTTTAATGCCGAATGAATTCCTTTGAGCACTGCCTGTAGCTTGGCAACATTAATATGTTTGCAGTCCTCTTTGTCCTGCAGCTATGCTCCATCTTCTACTACAACTCCTCCAATTTCTAACACGACCACTGTTGCAGTGCTACTGGTATCGCACCATAACACACCTCTGTCATGGGTGCGTACCACCTTCCTTTGACTGGATCTTCTCTTTTTACCCTTTCCACAATGTCACAAACCATCGCCAAAAGTCTCTCTTCCTACTTTGTCGTCCTGACCCTCGCCTTCTGCTCACCGTTTCACATGACGGCATGAGGTCCAAAGCCAGCCTGCCACAGGGTAGTGCCCGACCAGCTTTCCACACAATGAAAAAAGTTCCCTTCTACTCATCTTCTCTTCCACCTCTGGAATCTCATTACCCCGATGGAAGACCAGACGACCCATATCTTCTATCTCTCTTCCCTCTCAAACCTATTTAGGTAGGTGCTTTGGTAACCAAGCAAAATTTTGCGGGCTACATTTATACAACATCCCAGAAAAAAATGGAGAATTTAACATTTTGATGGTGATTGGATACTAACGAGCAAAAGAGGCAATGTTAGTTGATTTTCAAAACACTGAAAAAGTGAAATTTCCATAATTTCTATGGACTGTTCTATGGCATTATTAATAGATAATGAAACTTATACGAAACTGAGGTCTGATCCTACACAGACAGTGAACTCTCATTTTAGTAAACAAATGAAATCCATTCTAAAGGTCTTGGGCGTTTTAATTAAACAGTTTACACCTCAACGCTCCTCCTTACCTTATTTATATGGTTTAGTCAAGACACACAAAATCAATAACCTATCAGACCAATCATTAGTCCAGTAGGCTCAGTTACGTATAATTGATCTAAATGGTTTGTAAAACTTCTTACATCTTTGGTAGGAAACATTTCTAACACGATTGTAAAAAACAACGTTGACTATAGATAAATTGAATAGATTGAATTTGATTTTTATTTTAATATGGTTAGTTTTGATGTTTTCTCTTTATTTACAAAAGTGACATTTAACGATTTACTTGAATTTTTGGAGAAAGAACTAGAAAGTTATGATATGCCTTTAACTGTAAGCAAACCTCATTAGTCTTATACGGTTATGTATCAATAAAGTAAATTTTGTTTTAATGGTGAATTTTTTTTTTTTTTTTTTTTTTTTACAAAAGTTTGGCATGGCTATGGGTTATCACTTATCTCTTGTCCTTAATATTTACATGGAATTTTTTTAGACAAAACTCTTACCAAGAATTTTTCCCAAAAAAGTTATATGGTTTAGGTATGTGGATGATATTTTCTGTATTTGACTAGTTCACGAAAATCTCCAGGAATTTCTGATTAAGCTCAATAATTTAGTCCCTTCTATAAAATTTACTGTAGAGGAAGAATGAATTTGTAATTTGAATTTTCTTGACATAACAGGCCATAGAAATGATGGAAATTTCACCTTTTCAGCGAAAATCAACTAAGGTTGCCTCTTTTTTTCATTATCATTCCAATCATCATCAAAATGTTAAATTTTCTGTTTTTTCTGGGTTGTTCTTAAGAGCTCTGCATGTTTCTAGCCATTTATGATATTGCCTTGAAACTTAAATACCCCAGGAAATTTGTAGATATACCATGCAAAAGAGCTAGAAAAACATTTTACTTAACTTGAATTTAGTAAACATAACAATCTCAAATTACCGTATGATGAAAGGTTTTAGAAATTCCTAGAATTTTAAAGATTTTCAACTTCAATGTTTCTAGTAAAATTAATGTTAAGAGTTTAGTAATAAAAAATTCTCCTAAAAATGTTTATAGCTGCATATATGTAATTCCTTGTAGAAAGTGTAATAAAATATATGACGTATAAACTGGAAAATCACTTTCGCAACGAATCAAACAGCACCAATATTCAGTGAGAACTGTAAAATATCGAATGCATTATTCGCACATATGAGAGATTTAAATCATCGTATTGAGTGGAGTCAGGCAAGATCTTTAATGCCGCGTAGCGACACAATTAAAAGGAATATCATTGAATTTTGTTTCATCAAATCAAATAATGGAAGTGTCCTAAATTTAAGTCTTGGTTTGTTTAAACTCAACGCCTTCATAATTAAAAAAAATGTAGAGAAATATAAGCAACAAAATTAATATATTCAGTTATATAAATGGTTCCAAGTTTGTATGGCTAAGCTTCCGTTTTGCTTATGGTTAAGTCTGTTTTCGATTGTGACCGTGTGAGCTATGATTATCTTGGATCATCTCTTTGATTTTCACATTTTTGACAGTTAACCATCTGGTATTCTTGATCTTTTTATATCTCAATTGTGCCTCGACAATGTCTCATTAAAGGACGAAAGCGCTCGGCACGAATTTTAGAATATTATTTTTCCTCTGGTATTCGCTTATATCTTTATATCTATAAAGTCACGTGCATCTACTGTGATTTTTCCAAGTTTATATATATATATATTATATATATATATATAATTATATATAATTATATATATATATATATTATATATATGCTGTATTATATATATATTAATATATATATCTATATTATACTATATATATTTAATATATTATAATAATATATATGTATATATATATATCTATAGTTCTATATATTATTCTATCTTTATTATCTAATATATATATAATAATATTATATATTATATATATATATATTTAATTAATTATATATATATATATTAGATATAATAGAATATGATAGATATATATTATAATATATGATATATATAATATAATATATTATATATAATCTAGATATATCTATCTATACTATATATATATATATATATAATAATAATAACATGTATATATATCTTATATAAAATAAAATAGATCTATTATATATACTATATATATATAATATATATCTATATACATGGTATATATCTCTATATCTATATATCTAATAGATATATATATTATCTCTTATATTAAATAGTCGTATATCTATATCTTATCTATATCTATATATATATTATAATTTATATTTAAAATATAATATTAATTATATATAATATATCTATATATATTATATAGATATGTAGATATGTATATTATATAATTATGTATAATATGAATATATATATTAATAATATATATATATATAATATATTGTCTATATATATTAATCTCTCTTTATATTATAATCTTATATATATTATATATATAATTATAATATAATTATATCTATATTAATATATATATATATAATATAGATAAGATAGATACGATAGATTATATATAATTATTAATAATTAATAATATATATATTATATATATATAATATATATATATATATATATATATAATATGATAATATATATATCCTAATATATAATATATATATTATAATCTATATCCTAATTAATTATTATATATATATATAATATATGTATGATATTATATATCTATTAGTTATATAGATTATAAATATATATCATTATATAATATATATATATATTATATATATATATATATATATCTATATATATATATATATATATATATAATATATATCATTATCTATATATATAATTAGATATAGAATATATTATATATTATATAGATTATATATCTAATTCTATATAATATATATATTATATATATATATATATATATATATCTATATATATATATATATTATATATATATGTATATATATATTTATATATATATATATATAGATATATATATATATATATATATATATATATATATATATATAATACAATAATTAACAACCAATTTCCGGAGCAAACAGCTCAAAGAACAATCAAAGGAGGGAATCAAGGCGGGCCAGGGAAAGGCACTATCCATATGCATTTTATTAAAATATATGCCGACGTTTCACAACTCCACATAGTTTGCATTTTCCAGGCTGCAAACAAGCGAAGATGGCGATCAATAAAATAATAAAATCCGAATTACATATTATATTATAATTACATTAAAACCTTCAGAATTATATTGAGTTTTTCATTTATATATATATGATATATATATATATATATATATATATGTATATATCTATACTATATATATATGATATCTATATATCTATATATATAATATATATATCTATATATATATATATATATAGATATATAGATATATAGATATATATATATATAGATCTATATATAATCTATCCATCTATATATATATATATATATATATATATATATATATATAATATATATATATATATATATATATATATATCTATATATATATATATACTATATATATATATATATATATATATTATATACATGTATATATATCTATATATATATATATAGATATATATATATATATATATATATATATATATATATATATATATATATATACTATCGATATATATATCTCTATATATATACATGTATATATATATCTATATATATATAGATATATATATATATATATATATATATATATATATATATATATATCTATCTATATATATATATATATATATATATATATATATATATATATATATATATAGATATATTAGATATGTCTATATATATATATATTATATATATATATATAATATATATATATATATATAGATAGATACATAGATATATATACTATATATATATATATATATATATATATATATATATATATAGAATTATATATCTATATCATTATAATATATATATAATATATACTACTATATATTATATTAATATATATATATATATATAATAGATATATATATATATATAGATAGAGCTAAATATCTATATATACTAATATCATATATATATATAGATATAGATATAGAGCTAGATATATATATATCTATAGATATAGATATATATATTATATATATATATAGATATATCTATATAGGATATATCCTATATAATAATGTAGATATCTCTATCTATCTATATCTATATCTCTAGATATTCTATATATATATACTCTATATCTCTTAATATCTATATACTCCTCTATACTAGATAGCCCCTATATCTACGTATCTTATCCCATCCTATATCTATTCTATATACTCTATATATATATACCTGTATATCTATAATCTATCTATATCTCTTATATATCTGTATATATATCTCTCTAGCTATCCTCTCTATATATATATATCATACTCTATATATATATACCTACTATATATATATATATATATATATATATATATATATTAACTCCCCAATTTCCGGGAGGCAACAGCTCAAAGAACAATCCAAGCGGGTCAGGGAAAGGCACTATCCATATGCATTTTATTAAAATATATGCCGACGTTTCACAACTCCACATAGTTGCATTTTCCAGGCTGCAAACAAGCGAAGATGGCGATCAATAAAATAATAAAATCCGAATTACATATTATAATTACATTAAAACCTTCAGAATATAATTGATAAAACATTTACTTAAAGAACAAGCAAATGGCTGGTGACAACCTACCCAGAAGGAAGTTAAAAACATACTAGTCGTATAGAATTATGACGAGAGAGAGAGAGAGAGAGAGAGAGAGAGAGAGAGAGAGAGAAACAATAACAAACATACAGACAGAGAAAAACAGCTCAACAAGACCACCAGGCAATAAACAATTGTGTGGATGACGTTTGGGAGTTTAACGGTGGTACGGTCAATTTGATAATAATGGATTCCAGTATTGTTAAGTCGTTTTCTTTTTGTACCTGTCCTACTATTGAAAAATCTTTATTGTCTATATAGGTTTTACATATTTTTGAATGGTTTTTGATATTAGATTGTTCAGGGCTAGACAATCTACTCCCAGTTCTGAAGCTGACCCTTCTGTGAGCATCAATGCCCACTCGCAACAGCCTCTTTGTACATCCGACATAGATCCCCTGACTACATCTGGGGCACTTGTACTTATATATAACGTTGGATGTAAACAAAGGACTGAGCTTGTCTTTGAATTTGAAGAGTGAGCCAACTGTTCAGGGATTCTTCGGAATGAGTTTTCAGGTTGAGGGCAGGTAATTCCTTTTGAATGATCTTTAGAAATTTCTTCCTGAAAGTGTCATCTTGTATGTAGGGGAACGCTGCGTACAAATTCATTTTAGGGACAGTGTGATATAGAGGAGGTGCGTCCATCTTCTTATTCAACATATTATTTAACTGTCTGAAGAATAGTTTTGATGGAAAACAGTTTTTCCTGAAATAGTTTGAAAGAGTTGTTATTTCTTTCATGAAAGGTCAGCCAATTAGATGACAGAGTAAAAGCCCTGTGGAGGAGGGTAGAAACAGCGTTTAATTTAAAATTGAAATAACACGAGGTATAAAAATACATTCGCTTGTTTGCAGCCTGGAAAATGCAACTATGTGGAGTTGTGAAACGTCGGCATATAATAATAAAATGCATATGGATAGTGAATTTAACCCTGACCCGCCTTGGATTTATATATATATATATATATATATATATATATATATAGTATATATATATATATATAAATATATATATACGTATATATATATATATATATATATATATATATATATATATATGTATGTATCTATATATATAAATATATATATATATATATATATATATATATATATATATATATATATATATATATATATATATATATACGTATATATATATATATATATATATATATATATATATATATATATATATATATATATATATATATATATATATATATCA
>NC_087220.1:37030634-37050634 GCF_015104395.2 Macrobrachium nipponense | reverse complement strand
TTTCATGAAAATGTTGCACATTATTCAAAATGCACTCTTCAGCTTTCACATACTCAAGAAGATATTGTATAAGAGCATGGCCAGCAACCAATTCTTCATGATAGGTATCTCGGCTTTTTAATTTTTCTCAGCCCATAAATGTAAATTTCCATACAATAGGGTGGTGAACTTCTAATTCCACATATGCACTGCTTCTGCTTGATTGTTAGTATGTCCTCTCCAGCGAATGTTCAATTATATTGGTTCCACATCTCTGAGGGGAAAAGAGTGGGCTGTCTACCATTGCCTCTTTTCATTGGTTGTCCTTTGTAATTATCTTCAAGCCAGTTAAGCAGTGGTTTGTCTTTTTATGTCTGCAGATTGGTTCAAATCAGCTATTTTCAGTTTTTTAAAGAGAATCAGTAAAGTAATATTGAACTATAGTAAGTTTCACTTCATAACTAGGTGCTTAGTACTAATGAGGCAGTTCCTATACTTTTAATTTTTACTTTAAAATGTTTTTCAAGTCAAATAGAAACACTTACAAAAAAAGGTAGTACTTTATTTAAAGGTTTAAGATAAGATTTAACTAGGTATTATTGATGGCATCAAATCGTTGAACACCATAAGCTTAAGCGCCAAAACAAATGAGAGCAAAAATGATGGAACTATAACATCGGCACCAAAGTGGCAGAGCTAAATGGTACCACTCTGACTTGACCGCATGGCTATATCTTGTTTACCAAAGGCCACTCTTCGTATAATGCTTTGCTCGTTTTGGAAGCTGGTAGAGATGCCTTCCACCAACAAAGTCGATGAAAGGCAAAGGAAAGGCAGTATAGAAACGAAGGTAAAAAAGATTCCGACCCTGAGATAGAAAGCGAAGATAAACAGTAAATAAAATGCAAGAAAATGAACCATCTCAGGACAAAGACATTGAAGATGACCTAGACCTGCCACCTAATTAATCTCCTCCAGGTGTCTGTCATAGCCATTCTTGGATGCAGACACTTCATCTGATTCCATCAAAATAAAACTATTTATACCCCAACACCATCAGTCACTTTCATATCATTAGTGAGCGCAAAATCATTGTATGACAATCGGACGATGATCATTATATATCTTCACTAGCCGCCGATAATCTTTATTAGTTGTAAGTAATTGTGCGATGGTCGCATGACAGGTTGGTGGTAATTCGTATGAGAGGTCGTAGTACTCATCAATAATCTTAGATGATCATACACAATGGCACAACTATCGTACGATAACAAATGACTTATCGTGCGACTGTCAACAACCTGTCGTACGTTGATTGTAGAAGTATATCTGTATGGGACTGCCATGCCTTTTCTTGAATTAAGTTGCAGACAATCGCAGGCGAGTATCGGTTTTTGAGGTTGTCGGTGGTCACTAGTGGTCGCAAGCTCTAGTGGGACTGGGGCTTGATGCACTGAGAACACATGGTAAGAATAGCTTGTGGTCACTGAATAGTTCCATATAGTTGATTTCTTCCATTTGTTTTAATGCTGGCAATGTTGTAATATCCATTACAGCCAGTAATTCTACAACCCCATGGTCATTATGCACAGGTAGAAAAATGCTTTTTAGTAAATCATAAAGTCTCTCGCTCAGGACAATGAATTCTATAACCACTATTCTGCAAGCCCCTTCAAATAGCTGCGTTGTGGCAAATCTTTGCCAACCTGAATATTTTACAGAAAATTGCTGAAGTCATTTCCGACAGCATCACCATAGAGTCATTAGGAACTGGTTTGAATGTATATTGTTTTAGCAGTCAGGTCATGTGTCGTGTACTAGGAAAAGGTCATTATATAACTATGAAAAGGATCCTTGGCGTTAGTAGATATCTCTACGATTAACCCGGTGCCTGATAAATATACTTTTATTATTCCATAGTATCTGTATAAATCACTATCAGTGAAACTTATGTTGGACTCCTGCTTATAAGCTCCATTCCTCAAATCTTATTCTAGCATCCCCAAAAGTAAAACATCTTCAGAAATAGGCCCATCCGACGCAACTTTTACCGCTTTTACCAGATATTTGATCTCTGGTAACAACGATTCGGTCTTTCTCAATATTCAAAACCGTTGTATGAACCGGAAATAGAGTTATTGTCAATTCCAGGTCTCCCCTAACCCCCATAACAGCGACTTGTTAGTTAGTATATCTTAGTTTTACCAGACCACTGAGCTGATTAACAGCTCTCCTACGGCTGGCACGAAGGATTAGATATTCTTACGTGACTAGGAACCATTTGGTTACCTACCAACGGGACCTACAGCTTATTGTGGGATCCGAACCACATTGTATCGAGAAATGAATTTCTTTCACCAGAAATAAATTCCTCTGGTTCCACGTTGTTCGAGCCGAGAATCGAACTTCGGACCACCAGATTGGTAGCCGAGCGACTTGTAACACATTGTACTTATTTCTCAAATCTTCAAAATGTTCACACAGCTACATTACTATTGCATAACTTCTCCAAAATTCTCCCCGGATCACTAAGGTAGAAGATACCTTAGTTTCCAATGCCTCAACCTTTTTTGGCACAAAAACGACTAAAGGCAAAACCTGAATCTCACTGCGGAAAGTTCCTTTGGCCTACCATCGTGGTTTTCGGCATCCCATTGTAAAATGTGTTATCCACTGTTGGGCATTTTGACATGTGCTTCTTGACTTGGGCAAAACTAAGAGATTCGTCAGACGTCGGCTCCACCGGACCATCAAAACTGCTCACTATTTCCTCCGGAACACCATTCAAAAGACAGAAGAAATGCAACAAGTTCTGAACATTTTCTAATGGTATAAAATGGCCACGTGCCCAGCCCCGAACCTTTCAATGTCTCTACACAATCTTCAGCTGTATCATATAATTGCGAGCTTTACTCTACCATAGAACTCTGACCTTTCCTAATTTGTAAAATGCCCTCAAATCCTGAAGCAAATCGTCACATTCAACTGCTCCATATGAAGTTATAAGAAGTCTAAGTCATTCTAAGTCTGACATTTTTAAAATCCAAAGCTCTTACAGCATTTCCCAATGTCTCCCACTTTCACTAGACCCACAAATGGCTGAATTGGCGGAGTGAAAGTCGTGACTCTATGGACCAATGTCTAGTTCTTTTCGTCTGGGAATTTGTTGATATCTCTTCCTTCCTCCACCGGAATAAAAAGTCCCCTCGGCAGCTTATAAACTCTGCCTGATCTTAAATATATATACAATCTAAATCTTTCACAATACCCCTAGCGTTAAAAGAAAACCTTAAAAAAAAAACAAAAATCTTGAGCTACAGTTATTCACAATCTCCACGAGAGTAAATAACGTCTTATTTCGGCGCACAAACAGCTGAGCACTACGTCACATAAAATTTCAAAGTTAACTCACAAGAACCCACACAATAACAATAATAATAAAAAAATAAATCTTTCAGTTGGAAAATTCCCCATTCGATATCACCCCTGCTTTTGTCTCCATGCAATAACTGCTGAAATTGCAATCAAGGCGCCGCTCCTGTGTATCCAAGCAGAAACACCACCCTCTTTCATCAACATGCAAGAATTTCACAACTCACTAAATCCCACACAGAACAATCCATTTCAGTCATCCCTCTCAAAAATAACTCGCTTTCTCCGCATAGTAGCTGAAAAAAGAACAAAAACGAAAGATTGGTGAGGGAAAATAAAATTTAAAACCAACTGAAATGAAAACTCAAAAGAAAAAACTCACTTTTTCCCATCCTCGAATCCCAGCCACCGCCGACTTGAAAATATAAGCACACTTCAATTCAAAACACAAAAATATATAATAACATCGAAGACCACATTATAATACCCGACACTCGATAATCACACTTCCCTAAGTCACTAACTGAGAAAGACTAACCCCATTCACCATGCCTGGTTGCATTCAAGATAAAAATGCAAGATCAAAGAATTCCCCTCTCAGCCCCGAAGTACCAACTGCACCGCAATCCACACAGATCAAGCCCTATTCACGCGTACATAACACAAAATTTCTATCGCCCTTCATACTTCTATCTTCGGCGTGGATCCAAACACACAGCTGACTCCCCTATGTTCTCCCTGAGTGCTTCCCACTTCCTCTCATAACTCTCAGTTTCTACCTTTAAGCGTCTGTAAAGCTAAAACTTAATTTAAATAAATAAAGTTTATTATGTAAAGTTGATGATGCAAGTCTAACAACTAGTCAAGTAAAATTAAAAATAGTACATGATAGATAGTGAATCCCACCAAGCTAACCCCCAACAGCAAAACCAAATATCAAGAACAAATAATGTGTGGGGGTTAATTCCCGTCTCCCACCAAGTTTCGAAATTAGTCCACATTAACTCCAAGTCTATTATCTATAACTTTCAAAGTCAATTCATTTATTTAGAAGTGGCTATAGGCCATGACTGCTTATGAGCTACTCTCTCCGAAACATCTGCAAAGAATGGAACCATCTCCCCTAAAAAGGCAGAATTCACCCAGTTCATAACACACAGAAAGACCTAACACAAATGTTAAAGAATGACAAAGAAATAATCACTACAAAGATAATTCACTGTTTGTGTCAAATAATTGGAAAGGTTAGTCATTTTCTAAATTCAACACTCACCCTATCAGCAAAAGGGAATCTCGATTCCTGGAGCGTTGCTGTAGGTCCTTCTGCTCTGGCTTTTCCTGCACAAGAGCCATTTCGCACTTCGTGATTCTAACAATGCACATACAAACGCATCCTATTGCTGTGGCACACCCAAATTCCGGATTTCTAACTGGATAAAAGCTTCTAGAACATTCCATGCTGAGGTTAACCTCCACTGTATCCTGTCACTGTATCCGAGGTACTCCAGATCAGGTTGTCATGCTAAATCGCACAGAATGCGACGAGTCGCTGCGCGAGAGTGCTGGTTAATGCTAAATCTGAAAGGTGACTGCACAACAAGTCACATAACTTTGAATGTTGCAGCACGTACACAAATACCTTTGCACCCATTCAACATATGTGTATAATTATATATATATATATATATATATATATATATATATATATATATATATATATATGATATATATGTATATATATATATATATATATATATATATATATATATATATATGTATATATGTGTGTGTGTGTGTGTGTGTTTGGGCATCTTTATATACACTCGAGACTTTTTGATATGTGGATACACCTGGGCTGGTTTCTAAACAGTGCCTTTTGGCTTCGATAAGAAGAGGTAGGCATTCGACTTATCTATCAATTCAGATGTACAGACAAGCAATCTGTCCACACCTATCTAACTATATATATATATATATATATATATATATATATATATATATATATATATATATATATATATATATATATATATATATATATATATATATATATATTATATAGATATATAATAACCCACCCTAACAAAACTACACAAATGACAACTCTTACCTGTCGGTAGGAGGTACCCTCTATCTGCAAACATTGTCAACTAGGCTAATAAGCTCACATAAATACAAAAATATGCTATTTATTACCCAAAGCAGATGAACATAAAATAGAAACAAAATGATTAATAAGTCATGTTTTAAAAAACCCAAGTCTGCCCCACATAGAACTGTAAATTATCATTCCACTTCTCCTGGATTAGTCTAAGTAATCACTCCAAGTCTCAAAATGGCAACTGCTACAATTTTAATATTCAGGGTTTAGAGAATCCCGTTTCTAGAACCATGATATGGGACCCATCTTTTTGTTTTGAGATGGCTTTTCCTCAACACCTGGTGTCCTCTTGACCATCTTTCTTCTTATCTCAGAGGAATGTGTCTTTCTCTTAAGTGCCTCGAAGGGCGCCGGACCTGTTATGCACGAAAATACAAACGAATGTACACCCAGTTACAAAAGCGGTGTCGCCCCGTAAGGCCTGGCTCGGTGAGATCATGCCCTTCTTGCCCTGAAAGTGGCCCACGTTCAAACAAACAAACAGTACATAGTTAGATTGGTTCGAAAGGGTAGGAGGAGGGGAAATTACGGTAATCACGAAAGAAAGATGGAATATTGAATGAAATATATTATATATATATATATATATATATATATATATATATATATATATATAGAGAGAGAGGGAGAGAGATGAGCGAGAGAGAGAGAGAGAGAGAGAGAGAGAGAGTTTTTATTCCTGGTTAGTTATCGATCTGACGGATATACTTGAGACCTTTTGCTTTAAGAAAATGTTATATATTTTTTTTTAGCAAAATAATTATTATCAAATCTTATCACATCGTTTATTGTTTTTTAATCATATCACATTTTCTAAATAGAAATGACTCAAATATTGTTGGAACTGACTATTCATATTAATATTATTCAGACGAAAATATCCTTTTTAATTATCCTATAAGCAGCTCTCTCTCTCTCTCTCTCTCTCTCTCTCTCTTTCTCATTCTGTCCCTCCGTCTTATACTCGCCTGAATTGACTATTTAAATAACGGTAGAGGTTTTGATATGTTATTTGGATGTGGACAAGGATCACAAAACCGTAAATGGCTACTCTACCAACTTGTGCTAGGCTGTATCTATTTTTGCCCTAGATTGACTGAATTATAATTACCAGTATTACCAATAATATACGAATTTGGTCACAGAGACGTTACACCAGGTTTTATAGCCGTGGGTTGTATAAGTCATCAAAGCATCAATTTTGCAAGGATATTATTTTATCAATTAATCTATGCTAAGAACACATTACTGGATATTAATCTAGTACTACAGGATTTTATTTATGGCATAATTAGTTAGGTTACCAGTATTTAAGTGTGATGGGCCACTTGGCTCCACCCCATAACAACCATTTAGGCTACTTATAGAAAGTATTTCAATTTGCTATATATTTATTTCTTATATTATAGAATATTATTACATTATTTCCTGAAACTCTTTGTGAAAATAAATTATGTGAAATGAAATGCAGTAAAATGTATGCATCGGAGCATTATATAATGATGGTGAGGTATAAAGTATGTAGGTGTTTCAAAACCGTATACTATTAACATATTATTTAGTGTCTCAAATTATTTTTGGTGATAGTCTTTAGACTTGGGCAGATCGGTCACGTCTTAGCTAACCACCAACCCCCTCATCGCCAACCCCACCCTCCAGGCTCACGCTTGTTCACTCACTCTGCCTTTATTCGTGGCTTCTGCGGCTAATGTCCGACACACCTTGTTGGTGTTCCCCCTCTAAGCTATTCAAGAAAACTACCACTTTCGATGTCTCCTGTTCATTAGTCTTTTACATAGCCATGTTTTATTTTTTGTAATGAAATATTGTAAACATTTGGAAAATAAAATGGCGTATGAAATACTGTCATCTGAGTATTATTTTACCTTCCTAAAAACATCCATCAGAACACTCTCATAATAACTGTAAGACATTGAAATCCCGAACATGAGGTGCGAGGATAGAAGGATATTTATAACAAGGTTGGGGTTGAAGGTGATGGGGGACAGGTGATATTGGGTGGCCTTAATTTAAGTCTTGACGGGTTCGCTTATCAACATTTATAAGCAATGATAGTAATACCTTTACTGATAGCAGTTAATATCAATTATTCTAAGTCGCCATCACGACTGGGCACATAGCTTTATAGGGTTACTGAGATCATCTTTGTATATCTGGTTATTGCCTGTAACTATCGTTTACATTATGAATCCTGGTTTTCCCACGAGGTAACGTGCCACACACAGCCATGGACGAGCTGTATAACGCCAGTGGTCTTGGCAGTCGTGTTTGCAGCCTTTGAGGCAAATGCTCAACAGAGTTGCCTTTGTTTGCCGCCGCCATCCCTACAATCGCTGCCATAGATAAGTATGAGCGCCTCAGTGGCGTGGTTGGTATGGTGTTGGTGTCCCACCTTGGTGGTCGCAAGTTCGATTCTCGGCCATTCCATAGAGGAGTGAGAGATGTGTATTTCTGGTGATAGAAGTTGCACTCTCGACGTGGTTCGGAAGTCATGTAAAGCTGATGGTCCCGTTGCTGAATAACCACTGGTTCCATGCAACGTAAAAACACCATACAAACAAACAAACAAAAATAGATAAGTATATAATATAGATTATAGTGCACAACATTATGTAAGAACAGTTATTCCAAACGTATAGATAAACACAATGACCTCCACTAACACTTACCTAAGTGTAGATAATCGTAATTACCATAAACCTCCACAAAGGCAGCAAACACGACTGTCAAGACCACTGGCGTTATACAGCTCGTCCATGGCTGTGTGTGGCACGTTACCTCGTAGGAAAACCAGGATTCATAACGTAAACAATAGTTACAGAAATTAACCAGAAATACAAAGATGATCTCAGTAACCCAATAACACTATGTGCCAGTCGTGATGGCGACTTAGAATCATTGATATTAACTGCTTGCCTATCAGTAAAGGTATTACTACCATTACCTTATAAATGTTGATAAGCGAACCCGTCAAGACTTAAATTAAGGTCAGCCAATGTCACCTGTCCCCCCACCAGCACCTTTAACCCCAACCCCCACCTTGTTATAAATATCTCTCTATCCCCACACATCCTCATGTTCGGGATTTCAATGTCTTACAGTTATTATGAGTGTTCTGATGGATGTTTTTTTGGAAGGTAAAATAATACTCAGATGACAGTATTTCACACGCCATTATATTTTCCAAATGTTTATAATTATTTCATTACAAAAAATAAAACCATGGCTATGTAAAAGACTAATGAACAGGAGATATCGAAAGTGGTGGGTTTCTTGAATAGCTTAGAGGGAGGGGGGGGACACCAACAAGGTGTGTTGGACGTTAGCCGCTGAAGCCACGAATAAAGGCGGAGTGAGTGAGCAAGCGTGAGCCGGAGGGCATGGGGGTGGCGGTGGGTTGGGGGGGTGGGGGGGTGGGTGGTTGTTAGCTAAGACGTGACCGATCTGACTGTCCCCCAAAATAATTTGAGACACTAAATATGTTAATAGTGTAGTTTTTGCAACACCTGCATAATTTTTTACACCAACATCATTATATTAATGCACAGATGCATATGTTTCACTGCACTTCATTTCATATAATTTATTTTCACAAAGATTTTCTGAAACAATATAATAAATATACTATAATATAAGAAATATAGCAATTAAAATACTTTCTATAAGCAGCCTAGATAGTTGTGAGGGGTGGAGCCAAGTGGCCAATCACACTCAAATACTGGTAACCTAACTAAGTTATGCCATAAATACAAATCCTGTAGTACTAGATTAACATATCCAGTAATGTGTTTTCTTAGCATAAACTAATAATAAAATAATACCCTTGAAAATTTATGCTCTGATGACTCGTGCAACCACGGCTACAAAAATTTGGTGTTGTAACATCTTTGTGGACCAGATCGTATATATTGGTATACAGGTAATTATAGGTCCAGTCAATCTAGGGCGGGCCAAAAATAGATACAGCAAAGCTTTGTGATCCTTGTCCACATCCAAATAACAAATCAAACATCTGCTATTATCCAAAATAGTCGATCCAGGCGATATAATACGGAGGACAGAATGAGAGAGAGAGAGAGAGTGAGAGAATACAGCTGCTTCAGGATAATGAAAAAGGATATTTTGTTTTCGTCTGACTAATTATTAATATGAATAGTTAGTTCCAAACAATATTTAAGTCATTTCTATTTAGAAAATATAATAACGATTAAAAACAATATGTGATAAGATTTCATAATAATTTTCCAAAAAATATACGGTAACATGTTTCTTAAAGCAGAAGGTCCCATATATATCCGTCAGATAAATAAGTAAACAAGAATAAAAGCTCTCTCTCTCTCTTTCTCCATACACTGTATGCATTTCTTACGATACCGGTCCTCGTGCTCGCTCTCTCTCTCTCTCTCTCTCTCTCTCTCCTCCCTCACGGTGTCCATATATATTCATTCATTATTGCATTTATTTGCGTGAGTACGTCCGTGATTTCCCTCCTTCTCCCATTCGAACAATTCTAACTATGTACTGCCTGTTTGAACTGGGCCACTTCAGGGCAAGAAGGGCATGAACTCTCCGAGCCAGGCCTGGCGGGGCGACACCGCTTTTGTAACTGGGTGTATATATCTACCACGCTCCAAGATCGCCCATGGCAACAGCCCGAGCAGTACAATAATGCACACACATCAGATTCCTTCGTCCAAGGAAGGCTATCTCTAGGCGCGCCCTGTCTCCAAGCCAGGGAAGCTGAAACAACAGTAATTCACTAACACATCAACTCATACCTATATATATATATATATATATATATATATATATATATATATTATATATATATATATATATATATATATATGCATATATATATATATATATATATATATATATATATATATATATATATATATATATATATATATATAGACGAAGCGAGGAAATATCTGGTCATTACACTTACCAATCAAAAATAGTTATTTCACATCAGCCAGACAACTGAACTTTCATCACAGAATATATGACTGAGTTTCTAAAGGCAAAAGTGATCCCTTAAAATACTTATTAATCATGCAAGAAATCAGACTAAGTTCATTAAAACAACAGTGAGATAATCATATATGAGATTAAATTAATTAAAGGGCATCACTCCTACAACAACTTTAAAAGTCTAAGTATTTTACATATCTTCCCTGTTCTAACTTACTTCAAGAAAATTAAAGGAAAACAGCACAATTTAACACTCGATATCTCTGCATAAATCAAATTCCATTACTGGTGGTTACTAAATGAAACATTGTTATAAAAAGTTTAACATACAAACAAATTATGTTTAAATCTAAATTTTGTAAGTGAAATTCACAATCTCAGGGAAATGCACTAATATTTGAAAACAACACAAAAATTTAATTAAATCTCGTATTAATTATTAAATACAATTAAATCAAAATTAGTTTGTCAAGAAAATTAATTAATCAAGAAATTAGATTACTCAATTAAAATTCGAACTGTTAATAAATGATTAAGAATTGAAAAGAAATCTAAGTAATTACAAATTAAATCACAAATGTTTAATTAAAATCAAGTATGCAGCACCAAATCTTTAGGAAACACCTAAGTTAATAAAACAAAATGTGATTGCAAAAATATGAAAATACACAATGTGGAAAAGTACTAATTTCAATAGAAAAATTTTTAAAAACCATTTTGGTCAACACAGAATAAAAATAAACACTTCAAAAGAATTAAATACAGAACACAAAAAAACTGAAAAGTGAAAAAAAAAATTAAAATAATCTTTTCTTTAACACTTTGAATACTTTTTAACTGCGCTTAAAACTTGTAATAACACATTACCCGATACCAGCTGAACGCACTTGTTAATAAGGCACCGTTGTGATTCACACTTTTACCATACGTGTTGAGATTCCATAAATAACCACAATCCAATTAATGAATTTACTAAATCAAAGAGCGATCACATAAATACAAAACCTTTTCTTTAATGTAAAGATAAAAAATTCCCTCTTCGGGAAAAGAGGGAGAGGGAGAAAGAGAGGCGTAAGCACACTCTTCTATGGGAATTACTGATCAACAAGGCGCAAAATGGATGTGGTCAAAGCATTTTGGGGTCCAAGTTTTTTTTGCTAAAATCTCTATAAATTCACTTGAATTCAAACGAGAGGGAGAGCAAATGAGATAATGATTATTAATAACTATTATCAGCACACGATTTCAGAACATAAAATTATCTTAACATGGAAGATATGACTATTATTGACTATCAAAAGCAAATTGTGACGTCACTTCCGAGATAATGACGTCATGAAAAGAGTACACAGAACTTTCTGGCCATATAATCTTCCAGAAGCTTTTAACATGACGCAATATTGCGCAATAAGTTATGCGGTTCAGGAAAGAACAGAGACGAACGATACTGGTTCAATATGACACGCGGCTTAATCACCTGACTGAAATGCAAATAAAGAGAAGATATCACCGAGATGCCTTTGTTCCCAAGGATGATGACAGCTACATCCGCTTATGAATACGTGTTACTCTCTTTCCATTCTACGCTATTTCTTAAATTTAAATTATGCTTTTGTGAATTCTGAACATACATTAGTTGAACATGTCAATTTTAAGTTAATTTTCATATGGAATCTAAACATAAAACATACATTTTACAACATTACCAACAAATACTCTGGGGGAGTTATTCTACAATGGCACTAATATAAGGATATATATATATATATATATATATATATATATATATATATATATATATATATATATATATATATATATATTACATAAAGTTAAGAGGGTATTTTGATAATTAGAATTACATAGGTAGGTTCTATGTATACATTGCAGCCTGCTAGGCTATAATGGTGAGTATGGGTCTATTCCAGCTCTACTAGATATATTTAAATTAGACAGGTATATGTATGTGACAATAGACTTTTATTCTTCTTGTGGTCAGGTCGGCAACGTGACTTCATTCTGATTACTCGCAATGCAGGTTAGATTCCCGGTATAAGACATCAGAGTTACTTCATATTTCTTGCATTTGGATCTAAGGCTTTGTACTGACAAGCATATTCAAACATTTAAGAGGGCATTGTGGCTATTACAATTACATATTACTTGTTTTTTTTTAATGTTGTGTATTGTTGGGATATATTTTCTCGACATCATACTTTTCTTAATGTCTTGTGTGATGGCCTGTTCTACCACCACACCATATACTTGTTAAATTACTCAACACCGGTATTCACTATACAGGATACGAAATACACAATGGGTGAAATCGTACCACAATATCCTAACCAACGTGTGCAAAACCAATTCAGGGGTGAAAATAAACACTTGAGAAAAATTACTTAATCTAATATGTAAATATTAAGACAGAAATTACATCTGAATCTCGAAATACACAATAATGATGAAAACCAAATATCCTTAATTAAATAAAGCAAAACACTCTCATGCAACTACTAACAGAATGCAGCCTACTCAAACACAAAAAGGAAGGGTCTAGGAAGTAGGAAAAAGGCAAAAGAAAGAATATTCTAACAGGTACACACTAAAGTAACCTAAGGTAGTCTTTGACATATAAAGCCGTGATCTCCATCAACAGATCTCCACGTCTGGAGACTAACACAGGGTGGCAGGAAGACAAGCGCCCAATCACAGTGCCAGTTATATCTCCATTAACACACAGGCCGTGATCCAATCAAATTGGACAGCGAGGTCCCCTTAGCTTTTATAACTGGACAAGGGGCATAACAGGATGATAATGAGATAAATCCTGAAGTTGTAGGCAAGTGCAGATCCAATATATATATCCAAAATATCCTTAAAGCAGGAATCAATCCAAAGCAGTGGTCAAAGCAGGTAAATAATGTTCCCAGGCAGGAGGTCCAGAGAACAAATGTCTCAAACTCCCACAGGAGTACACTACCCTTCAGCCACCCAGAGTGCATATTTCCCAAGTCTGGAACATTATAGGGATCAGGGAAAATTAGGACCAATCAAAGCGCATGGAGCTGATCCATGACGGCACAAACCACGCCTTTTAGCTACACTCAGTCTCATAGTGTTCAGTGCCTGTTAATTCCTGCTTGCGAAGTCGATATTTACTGCATAAATAATATTTTCATCGCGAGTTGCTAAATTATATACTTGAAAATGCATGCTTAATGTCATTTATAAAGAGTTGCGAAAGCTCATGGGATGAATCAAATAATATACAAGTTGGTAAAAACTTATGGCATGGTAAAAATGATGGTATATGATCTGTAATTAGCACAGACTACAGACAGGAGGCAAAGAACTTCGTGGCACTTCGACTTCCATCAAGATTAATTCAATCTTGAACTTTGAAAGAAAGCGACGACTTTAAAAGCATGGAGCATGGAACATTTTTCAGGCGTTAGCACTGCCTGTTGTTTCAGGCTATAAAAGGTATTATGAACAGTACTAAAATAATACGTACCTTATGCTTAAATGAAATGTGGAGGATACAGTTTTTATGGCAAATTTATGCACTTAATTTAAGGCATACATTTAGCTATTGAGTGTGAGCTTTTATGAAAATAGTGGTATACTCATAAACTACCGTTATCCCTGGCTTTAATTAATTGAATATTAATTCAATTAATTGAATATTTATATTCAATTAATTGAATATTTATATGAAATTTTCTGTTGAAAGAGAGTTTGGAAAAAAGTGTCATCCATATTTATTTTCAAGCATATCGCAGTTCTAATAAATTTATGCATCAATTCTGCTCTAGTTCAGCTCAGTAAAATGTCTACTGTAACTCCATAAATAGGTATTCTGTAGGTGCTCCTATAGTTGCTAAAATATTAAATACTAATTAATACCATCATTCAACTCTTTTTGTACATAAATGAATTGACGAGGTACGAAGGGGTTTGCTAAAAATATTAAATTAATTAAAATAATCAGTGTTTCTCTTTGTACACAATGAATTTTAAGCAAAAATCACGAAAGGGCTTGTTAAAAATATTCAGTTCTAAATTATATTATCACTTTTTATTTGTTTGTACACTATGTATGAAAAGTAAAAATCAAAAGCAAAAAAATTCAATAAAAAAGTTTTACACATTTGTACACAATGAATGATAAATACCAATCAGGTAAGGACATCTGGAAGGTTATCAAAACGGAATCCACCTCAAAAAGGCAATTTTTTACTATTGCTTATCAAGTATACCTTGAAAATCAACTTATTCAGATTAGCTACTGAAAAGATGAGTTTGTCAAGTAACTATATTTGGTTACAGTAGGCTAACATAGATCACCAAAACAACAATACCGTAGGTTTCCTTAGGTTTCCTTAAGGGCACATTAGCTTTTGAAATATTTCAATGAATGAAGCTGATACTGTGTCCTTGTAAATAGTAGGGACTATTATCAGTCTGACTCCTGTTCATGGCCTAGTAATGACCAGTATATTGCTTTCATACAATGCACAGAAATGTGCATTACTACGAAATAGCATATGCACATAGAAATCCGTAGTGTAAACCTACTCCCTCTCTCTATTTTCCCCTACAAACAGGTCAGATATCATCGTATATAATTTAGAAAATAGCGATGAAAATATTATTTATGCAGTAAATATGCGACTTTGCGGGCAGGCAGGAATTAACAGGCACTGGCCACTATTACCAAGAGGGAGAAGCCAATAACGCGTAATATAGTTCACAGTGTATCTCATTTTAAGAACATATGTTGTTAAATTAGTGTTCCATTATGTTTAAATATTATCTACTAAAAATGTAATAAGAAGTAAAATTTACAAGTCGTAAACTGTGAAATTGGGAAGTTTTTCTTTGGCATTGTGACTGGCAGTAATGGACTGAGGATAAAAGGCGTGACTTGTGACGTCATGGATCAGCTCAACGCGCTTTGATTGGTCCTAATTTTTCCCTATCCCTTTACTTTTCCAGACTTGGGTAATATGCATCCGGGGTTGGGGGGAGAAAAACCACACACCCTCAAAACATGAAAAAGACAAAACAGTCGTTAACCAGAACGTTAAACAATTAAACCACCAGAATGAGGAGGAAAACAAACTAACAGACTAATACAATATTCAGCATTCAATGATTAACCAATAACATTAATCAAATATAATTAAATGGTAACAATATGGCACCTTGTTAAAATGATGTTATCTATTTTCATCCAAGAAATCAAATACTATTACACCACTTGAACTTTAATCACTTCCACGCCCAAGACCGAATTAATACATCTCCATATAATACGAAGTAAAATTTACTTTGCAATCAATATTCCTATCACTCTTATTAGAAAGACTGTTCGCTATTCCGACTTGTGTTTTTATGTTAAATTTCAGTTCCTATCCTCTACAATACTGACTATTTGCTTTTGATTACGTTTTTATTATATATACTAAGTATTTATTCCCGACGCTCAGTCAATCTGTCATTTTCCACCACAGATTTTTTCACACATCCTTCCGTCGACGTGTGACAATTCCTACTTGAATTGTAGAGTCATGTCCTCGTTGACTCTCTTCTCTTTTCATTCATTTATTTTAACAGTAATTAGTATTTAATCGTTATCTGTTACTGATTATACTGTTGTTTAATTCCACGTAACTTATCTCCTTCTGTTGAAAATTCTTAATCAATAGCATGGCATTATCCAACGCTATTTCAGGAATAAGCTTTGAGCATCTTAATAATGACGATGATAAATATTATGAATAATGATACAGAAAAGAAATTCTGTCAATTTGTGTATTCCTTTCCCTTAAGCTATTGAAATTCGTTTGTCTGACAGGATACCTCTTTCTGTTTTTGACTTTCTTTTCTGTTTCATTTTTCTTCTGTTCATCCTATATGTGTGTAGTCAGGCTTTCTCAGACTCTGTCTGTCTGCCTGTCTGTTTCTGTCAATTATAAATGCCTATTTAGTTGCTGATTTCTAGCCTGTCTGTTCACCTAGTCGTACGTCAGTTTAGTTCCAGATATCCCCGTTTATGGGTATGTCACAGTTCCGCCTTCCGACCGGTGTCTATCTGGTGGTGTCTGAGAATCGTGGCACGGAATGGAAGACCGCGAGATTTTCGGGAAGTTCCACCGGACGGATTTACATATTTTGACCTAATCTCTCTGGTGACTGGAATGGGGCCTCCTATTTCCGCTTCTTTCTCTCTCTCTCCCTCTCTCTTTTCCTTTCTTGATGTTCTTTGGTCTTTCCTCTCAAATTTTGTGAAAATCGTTTCTTCCCTATCCTCTCATTTCTTGGATTCTTGTTCTCAGATCTGCATGCACTTATCCTCGCTTATATGTAAATGAAGAAAAAAAGAGGAGATGAGAGAGAGAGAGAGAGAGAGAGAGAGAGAGAGAGAGAGAGAGAGAGAGAATGTTCTAAGCTTTTAAAGTCTCAGAAGAGAGTAACTGAGCAATAGTGAATAGTTGGAAAAGGCGAAACCAAGAATGATGGTATGATAGTAAAAAGAGTGTTGGGAGACCGGAAATCTCCGCCAAGGCTGATCCATCCCGCACACAGAGGCAGCTCCACTCAACATTTGTTTCAAGCTTTTTCAAGAAATAAATTCCAATCTCTCGTAAAAGTTATATCTTCCCATTTGTCCCAAAAAGTGCATATCCCTTTTTAGGTAATCCTCCTAACAAGGTGACAAACAAATGGAGAAACATAATCAGCAACAAAGCAGAAGCAGGTTAAATAAGAGGGAATTTCGAAGAGGAGTATTTAATTATCAATGTCAGCTTCTTTAAATGATTTATATGCCAATTGTAAGTTAGATTAGACATTTTCTTAACTACCTTCTCAGAATCATGGAAAATTTTGTAAACATAATAAATTATAAGAATTTCAAGATACTATTAACAAGTCCATATGAACACCACATTCCAATATTACAATCTCTAGGTATAGAAAAAACTAGTTCTCACCTTAGATAACCACTCTTCATCTGTTCCCTTGAAGTACGTAGCTTAAACCACGCCCTTCTTCTTTACTTTCAATGCATTTTCCATACAGCAAGCGAACATCGTTGAGACAAGGTATCTTTTCAACTACTCTTAACTTTAATAGTGCCTTTTTTTGTAGAGTAATCTGTATTTCAATGTTGTGCCTTGCTGTGCATTGCTTTATTCAATGTGTTTTTCATGTCAACAAAAATCATTTGTATATCAGTTTTTATCTTTCATTTTAGTCTGGGTGATGAGACATTGGCCTCGAAACGTCGCAGTAGGAATAAAGTAACTTGTTTAATACTGTCTTGTTGCATGCCTTCTGGTTTGTACTACATATACATATACATGTATGTATATATATATATATATATATATATTATATATATATATATACTATATATATATATATATATATATATATATATATATATATATATATATATATATGTGTGTGTGTGTGTGTGTGTGTGTGTGTGTGTGTGTGTATGTATGCGCAATCCTCCTCTGGCAGTTGTTCATCACCCTAGAGTGCTTGTTTATATTTTTTTTTATTTTCTCAATCACTGCCCGTTCTTTGCGAGGATAAGGTACAGAATAGCCTTACTGTTTCAGTGTTATTTTTAATTTCATTTTTTATTTATTTTTTTAGTTTTTCATACATATCATAATTTTGCATGTTTTTGTTTCCTCTGTAATTTTTAAAATAATTTTAATGTAAACTTTACTCTATATAAGTTTTACGCGCTATCGTTTTTCTGTTTTAAGATATTCAAAAATGTTTAAATGTTCTACATGCGAATGTTTCATTGAATTTTTAAATATTGCGTAATTGTTATGATTATGCAGTGCGTAGTTTTAATGTTTTCATGTGCTTATCTTTAATTATAGCCTCGAGGATGCGACTATGAGTCGTACCTTTCCCTATGGTTCCCGTGATAAGATGTACCTAGAGCTGCAGCTCCGCTTCTAAGGAGATATGATATATATATAAATATATATATATATATATATAATATATATATATATATATATATAACATATATATATTTATATATATATATATATATATATATATATATATATATATATATATATATATATGCAGATAACGTAAAATAGACTTTACCGGTGAAAAAAAAGTAAAAAAAGGAAAAGCAAGTTCTACGCCTGAAATTTTTGATATTCAAATTCGGTGGCAGTAAGTGCATGAAGCCCATCTCCACCTTTTTCAAAACAGAAAATGTTGTATTGAAACTCTCTCTCTCTCTCTCTCTCTCTCTCTCTCTCTCTCTCTCTCTCGGTCGGTTTCGTATCTATCGACAAAAATTCGCAGGGAAGTGCAAAATATTGTGGAGTTGTCCTTTTACAGCTCCAAATTTTATAACTTTTGATCAATGACTTTCATATTTATTAAATTATATGATCATTCTGGATTTTGGTTCTGTCATTTTATCCTATAACTTCTACATGGTTTGTTTCTTTCATTTTATTTTGTATCTTGATGCTACCTATGAGTTTTTTATTATAATGTCAGATACAAAATTACGTCTGTATCCACATTGCCGTTTAAAAGTAGTTTTTATTATTCTAAAAGATGAAATCAGCTATTATACTACGTCATTACGATATCAATTTTAAGGTAAGTAATTCTTTCTTCAAATGCATCACGTCATCAGTCTGTCAGCTTATTATCAATGTCTGTCTCAAATCGTATGCATCCAAGTGCACGCTGCTTCGGTGTGCCATTTATGTATAACTTTGACTTTCTAGTTACATGCTTCTTTTCTTATTTTTTCCTTCGTGGGAAAGTATAAGTAGTAGTAAAATTCTAATGTCAAAACGATTTTTTCGAAGCAAACCTGTCTTTTGTAAAAGCGAGTTAACTGAATAAAAAAATTGTTGGAAAAAAAGCCTGGATAAAGTCATCTTCATATAAAATTTTTCAGGACTGCATCTCAACGAAGAGTTGGTTAGCATATTTCAGAACTGTTTTAATAATATTTCTGATACAGAACTGCATAATCAACCTTTATTTGTCTTTTGTATGTAAGAGATTTTTAGATGTAGAGACACTTTGTTTGTAATGTTCATGAAGTAGATTCCGTACTATGTACGTAAAGCTTTCATTATTTATCTATTTATTTATTTGTAAATTTGCAAAATAATGCTTATTTTCTCTTCTCCATTAATTGAAGAACCAATTGCGTTTTCTTTTCTTCTGGATAGACCATACTGGTTCTTTTCATTCTCGTCTTGGGGGCAGGTTTCTTTCTTGTTCGTGCTGTTGAAATTTAGTAGTGGTGTAAGAGAAAAATCAAGATTGAGGTAAGTTTTGTTATTAATCATATCAGAATAAGGTATGCATATATATATATATATATATATATATATATATAATATATATATATATATATATATATATATATATATATATTATATACACACGAACCGTAACTCGTTTCTAACGG
>NC_087220.1:37008134-37025634 GCF_015104395.2 Macrobrachium nipponense | reverse complement strand
CTCCAAAATATAAAGGAATATGTTGAAGCCAAAGAGAAATCTTAACACTGAAAAACTGCTGAGCGGTGAGTGAGAGTATTAAGGTTGACAAAGATTTATTACCCCAAAATGGTACTTGAGAGAGATGTAATTACTGAAAAATGGATGATTGCTTGATGCACGTGTTGATTGAGGTCGGCTGCCACCTGCGGCGCTTCTCGAAGAATAAGAATAATTGACTTTGACAGCAATTAATTGGTTTTCGTTATTGGCAATTACGCATAAAATATGACGGATCGGAACAAAGGCTTGATAATTTGAGAAGGCACTTTGTCGACTTGTAATTGAAAAGTGGCCATTTTCTTGGTGGAATAAGATTTCCCGAAGAAAGAGATTCTATTTGACGTCTAAAAGATCCAGGTTTTTCTTAAGGATGGATTATCTGGTTTCTATTGAAAATTGACGGTCTAATATTTAAGCGATGAGGGGGTACCTTTGTTCCTTTTGTTTCGGGAAATTGCAAGGAAGTTTTGGAAGTTGGACACACACACACACACACGCCGCAACCCAACACAATAAAAATATATATATATATTATATATATATATATATATAATAATTATAATCTTATTATATATAATTATATATATATATATGATGAAATTCAACGTCAGCAAGGCGAGTGGGAAACCCGGGACTTGGAAACAAGTACATTCGGCTTAGTTTTGTAAGTTCTACATTTTGAAAATAATCGAATGAACTACGAAAAGTATTAGTTCCAAGGTTAGTGGCTTTCACTCCGCCTTCTTAACGTGGATTTATCTTGATAACTCTCAAGCACGCTGGACTTACGTGCATACATTGAAATATATTGTAATATATATAATTAATCTATTATAATATATATATATATTATTATATATATACTATACATATAAATATTATTAATTATATATATATTTCTTATATGCAGTTGCTTTCTTAATGCCTATTCAATCCTAATGTATGAGGTCGTTGTTGTAAAATTGTTTGGGCAATATTTTCAAGATTCCTTATTTGGTTGCTTAGAGTTAGTATTGTTTCTAACATAATGTACTGTTTCAGATTTCACAAAACAAAACAGAATTTTAAAAGCTGTAAAAGGAGTTTTATTTAGAATTCGAATTTTTTTAGTAGAAGTTTTAAAAGCGAAGTGAAGAAGAAGACAAAAATGGGCATTATCTGTTCGAAGCGGGAAAAATAGCCTGTCACCATTTGGGGCTGCTCGTGGGTCCAACTTTTTTATTTTTTCTTTTTTGTAAACATGCAATGCTCAGTACTTGTTTTCTACACTTGTCTCTTTGTCCCCCGGGAAAATCACGTGGAAAGATTGCCATCATCTGCCGACGGCGTTAAGCATAAAAATGTTTCATATTACGTCCTGGACGCCTTTCATTTCATATAAGTAGTTAAAGATGTTTTTCTTATTGAAAACCAATCTAAATTATTTATAGTAAATTAACTCTTATATCTCTCGATTTGTCAAAAGAGAATGTTGGACTCATAACGTTACCCTAAATTTTGAAGTGGAAAGTTTGTGACGGACACCCAGGGAAAATGATGAAAACTAATTTCTTTCGAAAAAGAATTCTATAATCAAATTTGTTTTTTTCTTTCTTTAAAAGACTTTTTATTGTTTTCTGTAGGAATCCAATGTCAAATAATAAAATGTTATTTTTGATTGTTAATCTCACTTTCTTCTTCTACTTTATTGTTTTGAAACGAGAATTTTAAACATTATTAGCTGGTCTTCCTTGATTCCCCAAAATTGTTCTCCCAACCCATTTTCTCATTTTTTTAGGAAGGAAGCGGAGATGTAACTGATCATTTGCATTTAGCCTTTTCGGAAGCGAGAGAGTTAGTTCATTCTGGAGACTTTGCTACCAGGATACGGGGAGGCAATTTCGACTTTCAACCCTTCTAGGGTCTAAAAGACTTTAGACTTATTGGATTGGTACATTCGCCAAAATTTTAGATTTCCGTATTTCTTACGATTTGTTTAAATACTGCTAGTGCTTATTGGTGGAATCTGAAAATAAACAAAAATTGTTACAATGTGTTCGCAACGGTTGCCTTTCCTTTCTTGAAAACCCTGGTTGGGAATTTTTTTGTTTTTATGTGAATTTTGGAGATAGGTTGCAGCCAGGAAAGAAAACATTATTGGTTAACCAAGGGTAAAAGTGTCTATCACCAGAGTTCTAGTTTGCAAGTAAAAATAAAAAACAGATTTACAGTGGTTTGGTGAAACTTAAAAAAAATAATTTTATATTCCTGGTTGGTTTGGTGAACGCATTTCATTTGTTTTATACATTGTTAAATTTTCATGTTCTGTTTGTTTATTTCTTTTTTGAAGTGATTTTATTTTATTGTGACAATTAATCCATTTTTCTTTTGAAGTTGATTTTTCGTGCATTTGGGGAAACCATTTTCTTGTTTGAAGTTTTTGGTTATTTTTTGTTGTCATTTGTTCCATTTTTCTTACTGAAGTGTATTTCTTCTTTTTTATTATTATTATTTTTTTTTTTTTTTATTTTTTTTTTATTATTATTTTTGTTTTTTTTTATTTGTTTATTTTTTGTTTTTTTATTTGGATTTTTGGTTATTTTTTTTTTTTTTGTTTTCCTTTTTTTTATTTTATTTATTTATTTTATAACGATTATTATTTATTTATTTTATTTTCTTTTTTATAATTTTTATTTTTATATCTTTTGTTTAATTATTTATTTATTTTTTTATTATTTTTTATTATTATTATTTATATTTTTTATTTTTTTTTTTATTGTTTTTTTGTTTTTTTTTTATTTTTCTTATCTTGTATGGTATTATTTATATTATTATATTATTTTTTTTTATTTTTATTATTATATCTTTACACTATATTTTTTTTTTTTTTTCGTGATTAAATGCTCTCTTTTTGGCTTACAGGTTTTTAAGGTTAGTTTTGGATTTTCCACCATTTTCTGTGATTTACCAATTGCATTTTGTCCAACCCCCCCCAATTTGATTAAAATTAAACTTAAATTGTTTTAATTCTTAATTAATCCGTTGGCATATTTCAATTGCATTGTGATACCTCGTGAATTTAATTTTGAAAGAATTTTTGTTATTAACCTAAAACACTTTTTGAATTTCAATTGAAAATTTAATTAATTTCCCCATGATTAATTAATTTTCTAGATTTTTTTTGTTTGGTGTTGGAAAAACTAATTTTGATTTAATTTGTTTTACATTAACATAATTAAATTCAACAAGGAATTAATAAAATTTAAAAATTTGTTTGGTTGTTTTCCAAGTGACAGTAAATTCTTGATATTGGTGGAATTTTCCAACTTATAAATTTTGAGTTTCTCATAAAACGAATTTTCTCGTATTTGAAAATGTTATAAGTTTTTTGTTTTCTTTTTTCACCAGTATATTTAATTTGTTTAGGTAAGAAACATATAGACGTGGTAATTGAACTGGTTTTCCTTGCAATTTAATTGAAACCGTTGAGTTTTAGAAACTAAGGCGGAAGTAAGTACTTAGACTTTTAAAATCAGGGGAGTGATGGCCCGTTAGTGCCCTTTGCCCTTTAATTGCATTTGATTACAAATAATAAGCTTACCTCCAAACCAACCTGTTTTGTAATAAAACTTAGGTTCTGATTTTGTTCTGCAATTACTCAATAAGTTGTGGTAAACGGGATTCACTGTTGCCTTTAGAGTATTCAGTCGTGTGTTTTACCTTATGATGAAGGTTCAGGTGTCTGGCCTGTTGTGGATACTTAGTTTTGTTTGTTTTGTTTATTGGTGCTTTTACGTTGCAATGGAACAAGTGGTTATTCAAGCAACGGGACCGAACCAACCGCTTTTTATGCGACTTCCGAACCCACTTGGAGAGTCGAACTTCTATTACCCAGAAAATACACATCTCTCACTACCTCAATGGAATGGCCGAATGAATCGAACCCGCGACCACCACACGAGGGGTGGGAACGCCAAACACCATTTTACTAAACCACGCCACTGAAGACGCGTTAGATACTTGTTTTATGAATTAAGTGCTTTAAATTAACCAGATACTTGGCAACTTCGTTCCACAACTATATATATAATATATATATAATATCTATCTATATATATATATATTCTATATATATATATGTATATATATATATATAATATATATAGTGAGATGAGAGAGAGGACGAAGGAGGAAGGACTGGAGGAGAGAGAGATGAGAAGATGGAGAGAATGATTCCAAAGAAATCTTGAATGGGAATATTGATCCAATAATGTACTGTACAAGGTTGAAAAACCATCCTAGGAATTCCAAAATAATGGTCTTTAGATACCGATAATGAACTAATTAAAATAATTCCTTTGATCGCCATTTGCTTATTAAAGGTTTCGTAGGACCATTTTGTTTTATTTTAATGTTGGTCATGTGTTTCCAGGTAAATTCTTTTAAAGATGATAGAATCCTGTTCCAATTCTTACTAATGAAGGACTCAATATCAAAAAGGACTTTTAAAGGTGGTAGGCTTCATAATTTGGCGAATTTTCTTCATGTGTCGGCTTTAGTTAACCCAATAATGTAAAAAACTTGCAGGATTTTTGTAACTCTACACAAAAAAACATTATATCAATGCAAAAAACGGACTATTGAGGGAGTTCCAGAATGTTAATGAGTTTTTGTTGTGATTTTTCTGTTTTTAAAAAGAGTAATTTGGCTTTTAGCAAAAAGATATATAAAAATCCTATAATTAATTGCAATACGTTGCTCAAAGACAAAACACTTTACTGTTATTTTATACTTCTTTGCAAGCCTATAAAAATTCTTTTCATTTGTTTTTTGTCTCGGCCATTTGTTTAGTAACTTGTGCTTTTGAGGATTTAGTTTGTCCACCTCTAGTTACTCTTCAGTGTCTTTTTTTGTTTCTTCTATTTCATTTGTTTATATCCACTGATTTACCATTTATTAATGTGTAGATTTCTGCCTTTTCCTCATTCAGTTAATTTGTATTCCTGCCCTGCCAATCTTAGTCTAAAATAGGCAAAATTGTCCGATTTACTAATTCTAATTTCTACCCTTTCCTTTAAAACCTAAAACCTTTCCATTTATGTAATGTAAAACTAACTGACCCTTTCCCAATTTCTTACTCATTATTAAAGGATGAAAATCTTTATCTTTCATCGGCATTTCTTCGTTAGCCTAGTTAGTGATGTCTTCCCTTCTGTCAGGACATCTTTTTACTCCAACAATTCTCATGATTATTTACGCAGGGCCGTTTGAGTTGGCGAGGGGTTAGGCCCTCCTTCAAACGGTATTGGTTTATGTTCGGTCTTCACAGCAGCGTGCGGCAGCGTTAATACCGGTACCTTGCCTTTGGCATTCTGTGATTAAACGAATTTTCTAAAAATCTTGAAGTGATTATTCCATTAACCCCACCTACATTTCTGGAGAGCAAGGGATAATCCGTGCGCTGATTGGCTTTATATTGAAACGTTGTTATTTGAACGGGACAGGTCTCGTTCTGATTAGATTTGATGAAAATTTTATTTTGACGAAACGGAAAACTAAATAGCTAATGCCATTTTTTTTTTTTACTAAGTTTTAGGAGGTCTCAGGATTCAAGGTCTCAAGACAGTAGGAAGAACTTCTGATTTCGAAAATTTAAATCCAACCCAAATGCCTTCCAAGGAGAAGAGAGAAAATCCCAAGAGAGGAAGAAGAGGGGGAAGGAGAGAGAAGACTTAGAATTATTATTCGTCGTAAACCAGTGTATAGGGTAAGGGTTTAGGGTGGGGTATGGTTAATGGGGACTCTTCTTCTGCTCAGCGCCCAACGCCAATATATATGGTCGGAAGGCAATGGTTTTCGCCATCGATTTCCATTGGGCTTATTCGAAATCGAGAAAGAAAGAGGGAAGAAATAACTCGAAAAGGGAAAAGACCGTTTGTTTTTTTTCCGTTTTTTTGGTTTCTTTTTTTAATTATTTGCCTTGGTGGAATTATTGGACCTGTAAAAAAGAAAAAGATATATTAGAAAAATTTATATCACGAAAGGATGTTTAAAACCTTTTTGTCCCCCTTTTCAACTCCATATCTGTTTACGTTACTTCTATTCCATTTGTTATCTATTTAATTTTGTTCTAAGGGGCATTTTTTTACGTCCTAGTGGAATTAAATTCCTGATTTACCGTTGAGGGTCAATGACTGATTTATTTGTAAAGAGTAACGTTTCCGCGAATAAGGGAAATGATTTGATTTTAATAAAAGTTGTAAACAATTTTGAAACTAAGGAAAACTTAATGGAGGTCTGGAAAAGGCCTCCTAAACCTTCCAACTAAGGTAATAAAAACCGAAAACAATGAAGTTATTATGCTAAAAGATGAACCAAATCAGCGCTAGGTAGTGACTATCCCTATTCTAGTGGAAAAACTGTCGATGGGTGGCCTTTTAAACCACATATGCAATGTAATTTGTAGAAATGAATTAATTAATTGCCTTGTTTGATGGTCAGTTACTTTTGCTTTTAATTGGTTTTGGAAACAGTAACGTCGTTGTGCTTTCCAATTAATGTATGTTTTCTTATATATAATAACGAACATATTATGGGTTAAAGTTAAGGTTTATTGTGATGTGAGGTTTACGCCAAATAAATTTGGTGAGATTGGGTTTGGTTTAGACCGGGCATTTAGGCTGCTATCGGTATAATTTTTTATTTTGAATTGGAAATTTTTATTTTCATTTCTGTTTATATAGGTTTGGGTTAGGACCGGCAGTTTAGGCTACATGGTCTATTTCCATTGAATTGCAAATTTCCATTCTCATTTCCAGTCATTATGTCAAAGCTTTTGTTCCAAAAATGCGAACCAACAGGACTGTTTCGGAAAACTGCAGCCCCAAATTTTCGTTCAAAAGGTAAAATCCCGATGAATTCGATTAACTTTCCGCACTGTTTTTAGGTGTACAAAAACAAGTGAACTAGATGGAAATGCAACTTTTCCCAGCATTGACTAATAGCATTTGCATTGTGTTTTAGTTTAAACTTTGGCCATAAAATATTTTAGTTAGAAACAACTCTGCGATCAAATCACAGGGATCAACCAACGAAAAATAGCCTTAGGAATTTAGGTTTGGTCGAAGAGAGCGTGGGAAGGCTACCCAATTTTTATGGTTAAACAATTCAAGCCTGGAAATATATATTGCTTCTATCGTTCCATTATTAATTCTCTGTTAGTTTATGAGTTCTATTTTTCAAGTGAAGCAAAAGTCGTCATTTATAGTATTATGTTTGGCGATAATATACGTCAGTAAGCTATAACGATTTTTCTTTTTCCATCACTTGAAATTATTTAACTCATCTTCTTCGTACGTAGCATTTGTTTTCTCCAAAGTATTAGCGGATTAGCGGATTTCATGATCCATAATTGGACAAAATGTACTAATGGATTTCGAAGGATGAAAAACTGAATGCCTAAAAAACATTTGCATAAGGTCAGCTTTCATCTTAAAACGAAATACGAGAGAGAATACTCGCTTTAAAAAATCTCAACTAAAGGACCAGGGATGGTTTGAAACTCAGTTGGAAGTTATATTTTAAAGATTTTTGCAACCTATTATGAAAACTATGTATACGCAAAAGTTATTTGTTCCAAAAACACGTTTTCTTGTGGGGGCGACCTATTGAAATAATTTTTGTGTATTATTTTTTTCGTCCTGTATAATCATGATGTTTTTCCTCATATATTGCTTTGTTTTCTCATACGCTGAATAAATTAAAGCGTTATGATGCTTAACATTAATTCAACCTAATTTGGTGTATTAGTCCCAAAACCAAAAGTATTGGGAGGAAATGAAGTTGGTCAAAAGGCAAAAACCTGGTGGAACACTAAAGGGGGATAAACTAACATAAAAAAAAAATCCATATTTACGAATGTAGCTTCATAGGGAAAAAAGTTGTTATTATGTAATTATGTCGTTTTCAGGTCGAATACCATTCAGTGCTCCTCACACTCTGCACTGTAGGCAATTTTCTTAGGCTTTTATTAGACCACGTACCTTCGGGGATACCAAGTTTTATTTCCTTTTACTGTACATTCCGTTCATATGCCTCTTTCTTGCCAATCTTACTGTTCCCACCCTCTCCTAACAACTGATTCATTAGTACAACTGCAACAAGGGTTTATACTCTTGTTACACTTTATAACCTTCTTACTATTAGTTTCCTTTTCAGTAACTGAATGACCCTCATAAGGTCTCAGCGCGTTCGGTGGCATTTGGCCAAAAATTTTATATTACACTCAAAAGATTATATGTTATTTATTGAGTATACATTATGTAGGTTTTTCTATTTCCATTTTTCTTTAACAAGATTTTAGAATCTCAATATGACGCTGATTAAGTTTTAGTGATTTTTACTTCTAATACCACTTTTTTTAGATTCAGAGGCGTTTGTGTCATACTATGAGAAACATTCAGCATAACATTAATTCCCTATTAAGTTTTTTGTTTTTTTTTTCAGTTACTTTTTAAAAGCTCTTTGATCTAAAATTCTGTTTTAATTTAACTGTTATCCTAGAATGTAAATACTAGTGACAAAAATAACTGGGATATTTTATCAATATATCGGACAAGTGGCGGATTGGGTTTTGGCTTCAACCTACTTTCGCGGTTCCACAAGGCTTCTTGTATTTATTACTGGTATAATTATACTTACTGGCGAGGTCAGAAAATAATGGCGGGTTTAACTCTCTCCGGTAGTAGTCACGTTTAATGAGTGGAATGGTTTGTAGTTTCTGGAGGAAGAAAAGAAAATTGAAAAGGAAACTGGAAAACAAATCCATTCATTCCAAAATTAAATTCGTTTGAAAATAGACTCATTTATTAAAAAACAATCTATCTATTCTGATTTGGACTTTCTGTCTGGTCTATCTTTTCCTTTCTTTATTTCTTATTGTAGTTTTTCTACCCAATGATCGTTCATTTGTGAAAAAAGTAATCGGAAAATACAGAGAATAAAAGTCAGTTATTAGAAAAAAAAAAATACATTGATGAAACGTAAATAAATAAGATAGAGGGAAATATAACAGTAAATTAACCATGAAATTCAAAGAGAAACTCTTTTAGGCTATTAATAAGGTAGTAACAGTAACAAATACAAAAAGCCATAGGTTTTGTTTTTGTCTGTTTAATAAAACGAAACAGTTGATAACAAGGAAACATTATTTTTCAATCATTTTCTCACAGCAGTTAGTCAACGAAACTGGTTTTCAAACAGAGGTGGAACTATATAGATATTCAACCGTTTGGGTTTGTGTAGTGAACTCTGCGAAAAAACAAAACAAGGAAAAAAATATTTATTGGATGCCGTATTACTTTAAGGCGGGACTCAGGAAAATAATGGGTTTCCTTTGAAGTTGACCGTAAATGAACAACTCTTATTTCTTGATGTTTCCGAAGACGAGATTTGCAACTGCGAGTGGATTGAACCACCATTAACATGACGTTTCTTTGTTTTATGATCTTTTTTTTCAATTGAATGGTCGTGATGTCATTTGTGAAAAGAACATGTTTTTGTTCTTTTTCCCCCCCCCCCCCCCCCAACCACCCCCCACCCCCCTCCCCTTTTTTTTTTTGTTTTTTTTTTTTTTTTGTTTTTTTTTTTTTGTTTTTTGTTAAGGAGGAAACTTACGGAAAAATTAATCTCGGAATGTTCGTGAAGCCTTCGAGAAACACTTTATAGATATTGTTTAATGGGGGATTCCCCCCTATTAGTTCATAAGTAAAGCGTGGACCATAAAATATAACGGAAGGCAAACCACACAACAACAATTACACCACACAGCCTCTCTTCTCTCTCTCTCTCCTCAGCAATTCCTTCCTCTCTCTCTCTGCTCTCTCTCCTCTACTGTGGCACCGAACCCCTCTCTCCTCTCTCCTGCCTCGTTCTTTCCTTCTCCAATTCTAAAAGGTAATGAAAATGAGAGAGTTCGCCCAATCAATAACATTAAACGTTTGTTAACAACGAATAAATAAACCAATCAATCAAGTAATCCAATCATTACAGACTAACTCAAAAAACCCCGAAACAGTACATTGTCTAGTCACCAAAAAAAAGTCTACACCCCTCTGGGAATTCTTTGTCCCCCTGCATTCCAGAACTGTCCCAAACAGCCGGACACTAAACTTTATGTCACAAAACTCCCCCGGCGAACGTCACGGCATCTTTGCCTGTGACTTGAAGACCCTCTTTCAAAATCTCCCATAGGCTTGGGTATGACACTCTTTTAACAGAAAGAGGAGCACACGCACATACGAACACACAGTTCGTTAGCGCCTCACGGTTCTAGCTGCATCCAGTTTCACAAAGGCACTTTGAGAAGAGTTCATAAACTGTCGTGCATTGACTTGTCTAACTAATCATTTTTATCTCACGCCATCCCCAGAAACTCATTCATCAGCTACTCTCAGGTCGTTACCTCTGCACTGTTCTCCACATTCCATAGGTCACAGAGAACAAATGGACAATATATTATTAATCAAAAACCCTAGGCCTTACAGATGCTCGGCCACCCCGTATGCTAGCCCCTGCCTAGCAAAATACAAAACACACTGGCCGGCTTAAAATAAAATACAAGTAAAACTGCACGTCTCTGGCATTATGAAATAAAGTCTTATCACGCTTTATCTCCCAATAACACTAGAATTTTTCTCTCATTTTTTCTGCATTTTCGAATTCTTGAATATCCCTCTTTGCTTGTCTGCAACTAGCTGCTCCTGTAGCAGACTATAGCAGCTGTAGGAAGACGGAATGCCTCCCTCATTGTAGAAGACTTCTCACGGCTTCTGCAGATCCCCAAAATCCACGCTGTAGAATTCTCGCGATCACCCACGTGGAAATTCTTGTAATCACCAAAAATGGCAGCATCCTCACGGCTGGCGTCGGGAAATAACTTTTTTTGTTGTTAATATGTCAGTCGAGTCACTGGTCAATCTAAGAAAATTAACCCAGACATACTACTTCTATCGAACAATGATCTCAAAAAGTCAGAAATACTAACTGAACGTCTCCCAATTAACTCCCTCTAATATGACTACCGATTCATAAGTCATTATCACAACTCTCAAAGGAAAAGAAACATCAAGTTCTCCAACTCAATTCTCCAAACTCTCACATCAGCACACACACAACTCAGAAATCACAGCAACTCCACGGACTTCTGTACTCACATTTCAAACTCGAATGTGCTCATAAGAAAAAAAAGAAAAAATCGTAATGAACCCAAGGAAAAAAAAGAATCTCGTAACACACCCAGACCCAAAAATTGTTCTCTCAAGCTCTGATATCTGAACAACCCACAAAATCAGTAAAAAAAAATCTCCAACTTTTAACAGCAAAACCCCTTTACTGCTCAATAATTAATTACAATGAGACTTAATGTCAAACTCCCTTTTATGTAAACAGCAACCCCAGAAAAATCACATCTCCCGGTAAAATCAAATCTCCCGTCCAAAAAAGAAATGCTACTTAAAACTCAATGCCCAAAAGACATCTCTCGTAGGGAAAGGAAGAAAAATAATAAAAAGATAACCACAAGTAGGTTTCCCCAATCACAAAATACATAATACATGTATAACATGCATAACTCCCGCGTTTTTCTCAAGAAAAGCTCCATGTAAAGTTATGGAATTTGCCAGAAAGCAAACTCTTACCCATGCGCTTTCGAGAAATGCTATTGTCAACATTTCCAGATATTGCGAAAATTCTGATCTATCACCATCAGAGGAAAAAAGTCAGCACACGGCTCATCACATCGCTTGTCAGCAGAAAAATCGCCTGCGGACGTATGCTCAAACAGAAGCATAAAAATTGTCTAGTCAGACACATAAGTTTGGAAACTCATGATTCTCAAAAAAACGTCTAACAGACACATTTCACAGAATTAACTCCAGGATATGACTAATGTGTTCAAAGATTTGTCTCAAAGACTTATTCTCTCAACATGACTTTACCCAAATTATATGCCTCCAAAGATAACACACTTGTGAACATAAAAAATGCACACATTTCCAAATGACTCGTAATGCAATAATGACACTCCTCTCTAAATAGTCACGAAACCAAAGAGAAAGAACCACAGAAATCTCCTCTTGGCTCAAAAAAACCACCATAACCACAAAAAAAAGGTCACCCGCCAAAGATTAATTCCAACTCCATTATGAGACACCATATTAATAATAACACCACTCCGGATATAAAAATATTTCCTCCATTTGGTTAATAACCAACCCCCTTATATTTCTCTCTTATTTCTCCGATAGCCATATGTCAATAAAAAACAACACCACTTCAAGAATAGAGAATAATCACCTCTATTTCGGCAAATACAAAATATTTACCTCTATTTCCCCAATACTCCATGTGGAACAAAACAAGGTTCCAAAAATATATCTCCAAAAAAGGAATATCAAAAAATGAAATCCTACCTCAAAAAAATGTGCACTCAAGGCAACTAACTCACACACTCACAAATATTGCCCCATAATCTCCAATATGTGTCTCAATTTGCAAGAAGGATGGCTGGCAAAATAATTGAACTAAACATAGCTCTCATCACATTGGCACATTCATATTAAAAATGGCAAAAAAATATATCCCCAATCCCATATTATAATCTCAAAATATAACTCCAAAAAATAATATATACCTCCAATTATAACTCCAAATATATATCAATTATTATCTCAATTATAACTCCAATTCTCCAGAGGAATAACTCAATGTTATAGTCACAAAAACTATAAAAACTCTCTCCGTTTAGCATAACTGCAAAAAAAAAAGGCAAAAACTCGGGAAAATAAAAAACTGTCTAGAAAATTCTAGAAAAAATCACCAATGTGCCACAACTCATTATAACAGAACTCCAAATTCAAAGTGTCTTAGCCAGACTTCTCCATATGTTACTACGACATTAAGGTCTTAGAAAAAACTTTAACCAAGTTTCCTATCTCTCACAAAGTTGTCACAAATACAACAAAGGTTATTGTGCAAGAAAAAAACTACAATTTCTGGAACCTATATATCCAGAGAAAAAAAGTAGTGCCACTACGTATGCATCCAAAACATGCAAGGATTGCTTAAAACCCCATATATTTCTCTATAGCATCAAATAGCTGAAACACAAACACGTCCCGAACAATGATTCTAAGTCACGAACCGGAGACATTAAAAAAAAAAACATTCACACCAACTGGAGAGAAAACAAAACTCAAATTCACCCACGGTAAAGAAAAACTTGTGTCAGCGATGGCTAATTTCCAAAAAAAAAAAGGGGAGAAGAAAAATCAACGGCTTGTTCACTATCCCCGCCCCGGAACTCACTAGATGTCAAGCAATTATCTGCGAACTCATAAAAAAAATAGGAAAAAAAACTAAAATGTGTTGTTAGTTCCTCCCATATTCAAAAAAAGGATTTCACCTCCCTTGATAGCATTACAACGCCCACGTATTTAGTATAAAAAAAAATCATCAGTATCAGAAATATCATTATCACAAAATCACCAAAAAAATTGCTATCATCAAAATCATCAGTATCAGTACAAAAAATATCACCAATGTTAATGCTTGTCCATTCTCCCAGGAATTCAGCACAAAACTCAGCAAGAGGTCAACAAGATTCAACACAATTCACCAAGATTCAGTCAGATTCATCAAGATTCAGCAAAACACATCCCCGTGAATGACTGAAATATTCTCCAGAGTTACAAAAATTTAACAAATAATTAAGACAAGCCTTCTCCCATTAATTCATCGTAATAATTCTCCATGAATAATTATCTGTAATAATTATTAAATAATCTCCCATGAAATATCTCAAAATCTCTCGTAAATTATGTCTCCCGTAATGATAATTATACTTAAGCAACCCTCCCGTGACACATCTCAAGTATAATAATTATTAATAATAACAATAATAATAATTCTCCATAGCAACAATTCTCTTGCAAAGATCTCAAGTAAGGGTGAATTCAAATAGCATACACTAGTATTGCTGAATCCTATGACATACAATTTCTCCAGCATACACCATGACATAACCACATTGCCACAAACAACACAGATACAACACAATCACGGCATTTCAAAGTAATTTCTCCAACACAATAAAAAAATAATCTGTGTATCCCCCTTATATTTGTGTCTTTCAAGGCACAAGTAAAGCATACATCCACACAACGCATTTCAATTCTCTCTTTATTTCCTTTTCTCTTCCTCTAAGATAAAGAAAATACTTTTCTTCAAAAAAAGACTCTACGGGCGTTTTCACTTCATCAAACTAATCAATCAGCTGATGTCTTAGCATTCATGTCAAGGCCAGACTTGTCTTCAACAGCCCGACAAAGAAAAAGAAAAGAAAAAGGGGGGAGTTCACCCACACTGAGAAAAAAAGTCTCTCCCCCCCCCCCCCCCCCCCCCCCCCCCCCCCCCCCCCCCCCACCCCCCCCCCCCCCCCCCCCCCCCCCCCCCCCCCCCCCCCACAACCCCCCCCCCCCCCCCCCCCCCCCCCGATGAGCATTGACACTCCGAGGCAGACCAGTAGTACCCCCATCTCCCCTTGAACAGTGTCTGAGGACCCCCTCCCAAGGTATACACTAGTACCCATCTCGCAATGCCCTCTTAGGGAGGCCAGTAGTACCCTCGCAATACCCTGCCTCGAGGCAGGCCATACTCCCCTTTCAATGTGCTGAGCCCGTAAAATTGTGGCCGCTCTGTCTCTAAGCCAAGTATGCTTATCTAAGCACTGTTCACATGCATAAATACATCTTAATACACCCCTATGTTTTTAAACAAAGACGAATGCATATGCTATTATAAAACACGTGCAAATAAAGAAAACACGTCTCTATGGGGCAAAGAAAAGAAAAATTGTTGACCTCTTGAGCCAATCCCATAACCCTGAAATATTTAAACAAAAACCCTCTCCCTTTGATAAACAATAGTTTTAACACTCACACTCCACAATGGGAACAACAAGAACTCGAAATTCTCACAAAACGCGGCACTAAACACAACACCCGCACTGCCATCTCGGAATACACTCGTCATCACACAGAAGTCATACTGAGAGCGCCCACTGCTTCTAGGCTGACTGCTGGGAAAAATGCCGGTCCAAGTCAAAATCCTTCCCTCCCTTTAGCACAGTTAACAGATAGATATTTTCTCATTTTTTCTCACTAAGTAACTGAAAACTAACAGTTTAACGATTTTCCACAATCCCACAAAGGCTTTGTTGTTCGAAAACTATCGCTAAGTCATAATCCCTAACTGGTCACCCATATCTCTACATTGGCATTCCTAGGCATAAAGAAAAACTCTTTTATAACACCTTTTTCACCGCCTGCCACCACTGTTAATGGGGGGATTCCCCCCATTATTCATAAGGTAAGCGTGACACGAAATGGAAGGCAAACCACACACAACATTACACACACAGCCTCTCTCTCTCTCTCTCTCTCTCTCTCTCGGGAATCCCTCTCTCTCTCTCTCTCTCTCTGGCACCGACACCTCTCTCTCTCTCCACCTCTTTCTCTCCATTCTAACAGGTAATTGAAAATGAGAGTCGCATCATAAACATTAACGTTTATTAACAACGAATAAATAAACCAATCATCAAGTAATCCAGTCTTACAGACTAACTCAAAAAACCCCGAAACAGTACATTGTCTAGTCACCAAAAAAAGTCTACACCCCTCTGGGAATTCTTTGTCCCCCTGCATTCCAGAACCGTCCAAACAGCCGGACACTAAAACACTATGTCACAAAAACTCCCCCGGCGAACGCCACAGCATCTTTGCCTGTGACTTGAAGACCCTCTTCCAAAATCTCCCATAGGCTTGGGTATGACACTCTTTTAACAGAAAGAGGCGCACACGCACATATGAACACACAGTTCGTTAGCGCCTCACGGTTCTAGCTGCATCCAGTTTCACAAAGGCACTTTGAGAAGAGTTCATAAACTGTCGTGCATTGACTTGTCTAACTAATCATTTTTATCTCACGCCATCCCCATAAACTCATTTATCAGCTACTCTCAGGTCGTTACCTCTGCACTGTTCTCCACATTCCATAGGTCACAGAGAACACATGGACAATATATTATTAATCAAAAACCCTAGGCCTTACAGATATAAACTATCTCAGAACATACTACGACGCCACAGAATGTACACAAGTAAGCGATATGCAGCTTTGCTGGAAGAAATTATGTATCAAAATTGTTGAGGTCTCTGAAATCTTAGCTCAGTCTCAATGACGCCGTACCTCGGATTGCCCTTTCCAGAATCGACCCACAACGGTCAATGTGTTTGGACTAAAGTAATCTTTTCTAATATCAACCAGCATTAGAATTTTGCTCCACTGAACTACTAAGCACTTTTTGGTTACTTCAAATTGTTATGAATGTGAAAGTTCATCTTGGATTTCGTTGCAATATTTACCAGTATTTTATGGCAGTCAGTGACAGCTCCACTAAACTTTGAATAATTTAATGCTCATTCGCGTATTGGTGATTATATTGGGCATGTTTAGCAAAGTCGTCAGACAATTATACCCAGGAGTTGTATCCGATGACTAGCTTGATTTGAAACGACATATTTCTTGGATTTGAGGTACTTGAAAAAGCTAAATAGGTGGCATTGTGTCACTTTAAACTAATTTTTCAGGCATGCTCATGATTAGGTGACCCAGGTCAGCGGGTCCAGAGAAGAATCTAGATACTCGAGTCTGACATAACAACAAAGTAAGGTCAGGGTAGGTAGGGCTTGGACTGCAACGTCATTTGTCAAGTGGAAACAATGTCGGACCACGTGTTCGATAAGACCATAGATCAGCATTCTGTAATCATTTGCAATTGATTCCTTGTTAGCTCTTATTTTTGTTTCTTCATATGAGTCATAATTATGAAACATGCTCATTCTGACATTTTCTGAAAGAGGGTCGTAAATTGAAAACTTCAAATACATTTCCAATATGGAGTTGCCTTGCATAGGCACAATCACACTGCCGGAAGTAGGAACAATTGAAAATGATCAAGACAACGTTCAGTAGTTGTGCATGAGAAAGGAGCATGAAGTCGAACTTCATGCAAACTTTCTGTACTTATCTGAAAGGACCAGATATATGGGGATGTACTTAACGTTCCAGTGATTTCAGACAATAAGTTTCTTAGATTAAAGACAATAAACTCTTATCTTTAATTTCATTAGTAGGATAGTTTCCAATGGCTGAACAAAATTTTCACTGTTTTGATTAGAATTCACGGCCATTATAAAGCTTATCGTATCCCATTGTACACTAGGCTGGATGCTGCTGCTGCTGCAGTGTGACGTTTTAAATGTCAGGTTTAATAGTTCTCAGTTTGCTTGGGGCTTTATCTTGACTACAACTAAAATGTGGAATAGCTTCCTTAGTGCAGCTGTGAAATCTTCTGATCTTC
>NC_087220.1:36985634-36995634 GCF_015104395.2 Macrobrachium nipponense | reverse complement strand
ATAGTAGTAATGCCAATAATGACAATAACCAAAAGCATGATTATAATAATTCACAAAAAATTCTAATGTCGTAGTCAATGCTATGGTGCTAAAATGTTGCTTGGAACGCAGGGTCTGAAACTCTTCATAAAGGAAAATGTCTAAAAGTTTAATTCAAATAATTTCGATACGCCACGCAGGATTCCATCTCTGTTCTCGTGTGCCATTCCATCTGATCCTGATGGCGGGGCGCTCAGCGAAACGGGGTCATTATTTCTGAACTCTTTCAACTCTGATGTAAACACAATGGAAGCCCGTGGATTCTCATAATTGCTCCGAATCCCTCTGCAAATCGTCGGCGTATTTTCATGCAAATACGCGCAAATTGATTTCGGTTAACGTTCAAGTCTATTCGAATTTCAAGGCTATTTACACGTGAGGCATGTGAAATATTGACAGGATAGTTCATACTTTACACGAAATATCGAATAGAAACGGTACAGGTAACGGTTATTCAGTTACAGCTGAGGTGTATCCTATGCAAGAGGATGAAGTTTATTTCTAGAACGGACGATGATTACTTATAATTCCAGGTTATACAAATGACTGTATCCTAATCTAAAAAAGATAAAAGTTTTGAAAGCTTATTTTTCACTGTACGCAGATTACGTCTTCAAAATTTTAGCCACCAAAACCTGACCAATAAGAAAAACAGGAAAAGATTTCTTTACTGTGTACAAGGATTATTATTATTATTATTATTATTATTATTATTATTATTATTATTATTATTATTATTATTATTATTATTATTATTTTTATTATTTTTTTAGTTTTTTTTGCTCTATCACAGTCCTCCAATTCGACTGGGTGGTATTTATAGTGTGGGGTTCCGGGTTGCATCCTGCCTCCTTAGGAGTCCATAACTTTTCTTACTATGTGCGCTGTTTCTAGGATCACACTCTTCTGCATGAGTCCTGGAGCTACTTCAGCCTCTAGTTTTTCTAGATTCCTTTTCAGGGATCTTGGGATCGTGCCTAGTGCTCCTATGATTATGGGTATGATTTCCACTGGCATATCCCAAATCCTTCTTATTTCTATTTTCAGATCTTGATACTTATCCATTTTTTTTTTCCCTCTCTTTCTCTTCAACTCTGGTGTCCCATGGTATTGCGACATCAATGAGTTGATACTTTCTTCTTGACCTTGTCAATCAACGTCACGTCTGGTCTATTTGCACGTATCACCCTATCCGTTCTGTACCCATAGTCCCAGAGGATCTTGCCTGATCGTTTTCTATCACTCTCTCAGGTCGGTGCTCGTACCACTTATTTACTGCAAGGTAGCTGATGTTTCTTGCACAGGCTCCAGTGGAGGGCTTTTGCCACTGAATCATGCCTCTTTTTGTACTGGTTCTGTCAAGTGTCGGGCATCGCTTGCTATGTGGTTTATGGTTTCATTTTTCGTATTGCACTTCCTACATATGGGAGAGATGTTATTTCCGTCTATCGTTCTTTGAACATATCTGGTTCTTAGGGCCTGATCTTGTGCCGCTGTTATCATTCCTTCAGTTTCCTTCTTTAGCTCTCCCCTCTGTAGCCATTGCCATGTGTCATCGCTGGCTAGTTCTTTAGTCTGTCTCATGTATTGTCCGTGTATTGTTTGTTGTGCCAGTCCTCTGTTCTGTCTGTCATTCTCCTGTCTCTGTATATTTCTGGGTCTTCGTCCACTTATTAGTCCTTCTTCCCATGCACTCTTAAGCTGCTCGTCTTCACTGGTTTTTCAGATATTGCCCCAGTGCTCTGTTTCTTGATGTTGACGCAGTCCTCTATACTTAGTAGTCCCTCTCCCTCCTTCCTTTCGTGTTATGTATAGTCTGTCCGTATTTGCTCTTGGGTGTAGTGCTTTGTGTATTGTCATATGTTTCCTGGTTTTCTGATCTATGCTGCAGAGTTCTGCCTTCGTCCATACCACTATTCCTGCGTTGTATCTGATTACTGGTACTGCCCATGTGTTTATGGCTTTTATCATATTTCCGGCGTTGAGTTTTGACTTGGTATCGCCTTGAGTCTCTGCATAATATTCTTTCCTGATCGTGTCCTTCATCTCTTGGTGTTTTTATATCCCCTCCTTCCATTATGCCCAGGTATTTGTATCCTGTCTCAAATATGTGTTTGATGTTGCTCCATCTGGTAGCTTTATCCCTTCAGTTCCTCGTTATTTTGCCTTTTTGTATGTTGACTAAGGCGTATTTTTCTATTCCAAACTCCATCCTGATGTCCCCAGATACAATTCTTACAGTCTGGATTAGGGTATCTATTTCCTTGATGCTCTTACCATACAGCTTGATGTCGTCCATGAACATCAGATGGTTGATTCTGTTGCCTCTTTTCTTGAGTTGGTACCCGGCATCCATCTTCTGTAGTACTTTTGTCATGGGAATCATGGCTACTACAAAGAGTAGTGGGGACAGTGAGTCGCCCTGGAAGATCCCTCTCCTGATATTAACCTCTGCTAGTCTTATTCCAGAGCTTGTAAGTATTGTATTCCAGTTGTGCATTGTATTTTTGAGGAAGCTGATGGTGTTTTCCTCTGCCCCATATATTTTCAGGCATCTATTAGCCATGTGTGCGGTATCATGTCGAAGGCTTCTTATAGTCTATCCATGCCATGCTTAGGTTGGTTTTTCCTTCTCCTACTGTTCTTCATTACCATTTTGTCTATCAGGAGCTGGTCTTTTGTGCCCCTACACTTCCTTCTGCAGCCTTTCTGTTGGTGGGGGATGGAGTTTGTCTCCTCTAGGTAATTGTATAGCCTTTCACTGATGATACCTGTTAGTAATTAGTAATTTCCACATTATTGGTAGGCAGGTGATAGGCCTGTAGTTACTGGCTATATTTCCCTTACTCTTGTCTTTTTGTACTAAGGATGTTCTTCCTGTGGTCATCCATTTGGGTGCATGGTGATTTGAGATACAATGCTGGCGTTGTTCTGCTATTCGTGGGTGTAGGGCCTTGAAGTTTTTGAGCTAGTATCCATGGACTTCATCGGGACCTGGGGCTTTCCAGTTTGGCATTTTCTTTAGTTGGTGCCTGACTGTGTCTGTCGTGATCTCTGTGAATCTTTGTTTTATTCTCCCTGTTTCTTCTTCCTTTTACTTCCTGGAGCCATGTTGCATGTTTGTTGTGTGATATCGGATTGCTCCATATGTTTTCCCAGAGTCTCTTACTTGGTTCGGCTTCAGGAATTTCTTGGTGGTTGTCTTCTCTCTTAGTTGGCTGTATAGTCTTTTCTGGTTGGTTCCGAATAGTTTGTTCTGTTGGTATCCCTTATTCCTGTTCATGTACCGTTGGATCTTATGTGCTTTGGCCTTGAGCCTCTGTTTTACATCTTCTATTATGTTGTTTAGTCCCCTCTCTTGTACTTCGTATTTCTCGTTGAGTTCCTCCCTTGTTTTCTTGCTTCTTAGCCTTTTTTTCGCCATCTCTTTCAGTTTACTCAAGTCAGATCTCATCACCATATGCCAAGTTATTTGTTTCTGTGATACTGGTGGTGTGTATTATGCCCATTATTTCATTGACCTCACTTGTTTTCTCCCTTAATTTCTTGGTGTTGTAGGCTTTCATGGAAGGGATCTTTGTTCTCTCTGTATCTGGCTCCATCCATTGTCTAATCTTTTCTACCCATTCCGTCCTCTCTGTTACTTCGTCGGTGTTTCTTCGTGTGTCGTTGTTTGATACCTCATCATCCCTGTCGTCTTCTGTGGCATAGTCTCTCAGTTCGTCTTCGTGTAATTCGTTGTCGTGTGACATTTCCCTTTCCAGTTCTTCTCTTTCTGTTAGGGAGAGCCAGTTCTTTTTCTTTATGTTCCTTACTTGGTCTGCCAGCCTCTGCTCTGTTTGGGGGGTGTTATTCCTCTCATTCCAGATGTTGACCAACCTTCTTCTATATCCTCTCTCCGTCGGGTTGCTTCTGATGTAGCATCTCCATATTTCCTTATTTTCTTCTCTTGTCCATTTCTTCCTTTGGTTTGCTTCTGTAGCTCCAATGTCAGGATTTTGGTTACTGTCGTTGTGGTGGTCAGTTGCTGGATGACGACCTCCAAGTACCTGACTGTCTTCCCCTTCAATTGGGTTGAATACCTGGCTGCCGGACGAAGCTCCTCTGTTGCCAGAGGTTCCATTTACGTCGTTGTCGTTTATTCCTTCATTTTTTAACATCATTGCTGAGTTTTTGCTATTTAGCATAGCTGGACCCTACCCCATCAGGGATAGGTATCATTTACAGCTGAGTAGACTGAGGAAATTATGGTAACGATCCTTTCCCAAGGAATCAACGCCGAGGAGAGCGGTCACCCATCCAACGACTGACCAGCCCCAATGTTGCTTAACCAGTCCATTGACGACCTAACCCACTCTGCCACGGCGCCACATTATTATTATTATTATTAACCAAACAAAAACTTCTTTCAGTTTTCTTCTGAAGATTGAAAAAGAAACCCACAAATTCAATTTGTAACTTGTTTACTTGTAAGTATTTACATTTAGTTTTACTCCACACTCGAGTACTTTCAGGCCCTTCTGTGGCCCATTCTCAAGAGATGTTTGGGATGTTAGCCTGGGTCAAGGCCCAGCAGTCTTCTGGAACTTCTTCTCGTTGTGCTGTCATTTATGCGATGGCTGTTCTGGTTTTCTTGAGAGTTGCCAATCCCTCTTGTCGCTTCTGATATCCTGAGCTGATGGTCCAATGGGATTCACCCTTGTGGTAAGGGTGTGGTCACCGAAAGTCCTGTTGGGCAGGAAACCTAATCTCCAGGTCAGCAGGGTCATCTTAGCTTCTTTTAATATCAAAGCTCGGCTTATGGGATCTTCTGAGGTAAAACCTTTGTTTCCTTCAATTACTTTAATCTCTCTGATAAGTGCACCTTCTACTACCCTCCTATGACTAATTTTGTTGCTTTTGTATATAAGCCTACTGTTTTTGAAATCCATCCTATTTTTCTAGCACTCAACAAAGCTAGAAAAATATTTTACAGAGCGAATGTAGAGAGTACATGGAATAAAGAAAACAAGAAAATAGTTGCCCTCCCTTTTATGCCTAAAATGAAACAAATCACTTCAAAAATGAAAGAAAGTCAATATAAATGTGTATTTACCTTTGATAATACCTTAAAAAACAAAGTATGTAAAATAAATTGGAAGGAGAAGACAGTATACAGATGATGTAGCGGGGGTATACATAATCAATTGCAATAATTGTGGAGACAGATATGTGGGGGAATCAGGTAGGGGAATAAGGACTAGAGTCAAGAACATAGAAGGGCAGTACAGCTTTAAACTCAGGGGAGTGCTATAGCTAGACATTCTTGGGAAAATGACCATAGGATGGATTTAAAAAAACAGTAGGCTTATATACAAAAGCAACAAAATTAGTCACAGGAGGGTAGTAGAAGGTGCACTTATCAGAGAGATTAAAGTAATTGAAGGAAACAAAGGTTTTACCTCAGAAGATCCCATAAGCCGAGCTTTGATATTAAAAGAAGCTAAGATTGACCCTGCTGACCTGGAGATTAGGTTTCCTGCCCAACAGACTTTCGGTGACCACACCCTTACCACAAGGGTGAATCCCATTGACCATCAGCTCAGGATATCAGAGCGACAAGAGGGGATTGGCAACTCTCAAGAAAACCAGAACAGCCATCGCATAAATGACAGCACAACGAGAAGAAGTTCCAGAAGACTGCTGGGCCTTGACCCAGGCTAACATCCCAAACATCTCTTGAGAATGGGCCACAGAAGGGCCTGAAAGTACTCGAGTGTGGAGTAAAACTAAATGTAAATACTTACAAGTAAACAAGTTACAAATTGAATTTGTGGGTTTCTTTTTCAATCTTCAGAAGAAAACTGAAAGAAGTTTTTGTTTGGTTAATAATAATAATAATAATGTGGCGCCGTGGCAGAGTGGGTTAGGTCGTCAATGGACTGGTTAAGCAACATTGGGGCTGGTCAGTCGTTGGATGGGTGACCGCTCTCCTCGGCGTTGATTCCTTGGGAAAGGATCGTTACCATAATTTCCTCAGTCTACTCAGCTGTAAATGAGTACCTATCCCTGATGGGGTAGGGTCCAGCTATGGGCTAAATAGCAAAACTCAGCAATGATGTTAAAAAATGAAGGAATAAACGACAACGACGTAAATGGAACCTCTGGCAACAGAGGAGCTTCGTCCGGCAGCCAGGTATTCAACCCAATTGAAGGGGAAGACAGTCAGGTACTTGGAGGTCGTCATCCAGCAACTGACCACCACAACGACAGTAACCAAAATCCTGACATTGGAGCTACAGAAGCAAACCAAAGGAAGAAATGGACAAGAGAAGAAATAAGGAAATATGGGAGATGCTACATCAGAAGCAACCCGACGGAGAGAGGATATAGAAGAAGTTGGTCAACATCTGGAATGAGAGGAATAACACCCCCCAAACAGAGCAGAGGCTGGCAGACCAAGTAAGGAACATAAAGAAAAAGAACTGGCTCTCCCTAACAGAAAGAGAAGAACTGGAAAGGGAAATGTCACACGACAACGAATTACACGAATGACGAAAATGAGAGAGACTATTGCCACAGAAAGACGACAGGGAATGATGAGGTATCAAACAACGACACACGAAGAAACACGACGAAGTAACAGAGAGGACGGAATGGGTAGAAAAGATTAGACAATGGATGGAGCCAGATACAGAGAGAACAAAGATCCCTTCCATGAAAGCCTACAACACCAAGAAATTAAGGGAGAAAACAAGTGAGGTCAATGAAATAATGGGCATAATACACACCACCAGTATCACAGAAACAAATAACTTGGCATATGGTGATGAGATCTGACTTGAGTAAACTGAAAGAGATGGCGAAAAAAAGGCTAAGAAGCAAGAAAACAAGGGAGGAACTCAACGAGAAATACGAAGTACAAGAGAGGGGACTAAACAACATAATAGAAGATGTAAAACAGAGGCTCAAGGCCAAAGCACATAAGATCCAACGGTACATGAACAGGAATAAGGGATACCAACAGAACAAACTATTCGGAACCAACCAGAAAAGACTATACAGCCAACTAAGAGGGGAAGACAACCACCAAGAAATTCCTGAAGCCGAACCAAGTAAGAGACTCTGGGAAAACATATGGAGCAATCCGATATCACACAACAAACATGCAACATGGCTCCAGGAAGTAAAAGGAAGAAGAAACAGGGAGAATAAAACAAAGATTCACAGAGATCACGACAGACACAGTCAGGCACCAACTAAAGAAAATGCCAAACTGGAAAGCCCCAGGTCCCGATGAAGTCCATGGATACTAGCTCAAAAACTTCAAGGCCCTACACCCACGAATAGCAGAACAACGCCAGCATTGTATCTCAAATCACCATGCACCCAAATGGATGACCACAGGAAGAACATCCTTAGTACAAAAAGACAAGAGTAAGGGAAATATAGCCAGTAACTACAGGCCTATCACCTGCCTACCAATAATGTGGAAATTACTAATTACTAACAGGTATCATCAGTGAAAGGCTATACAATTACTAGAGGAGACAAAACTCCATCCCCCACCAACAGAAAGGCTGCAGAAGGAAGTGTAGGGGCACAAAAGACCAGCTCCTGATAGACAAAATGGTAATGAAGAACAGTAGGAGAAGGAAAACCAACCTAAGCATGGCATGGATAGACTATAAGAAAGCCTTCGACATGATACCGCACACATGGCTAATAGAATGCCTGAAAATATATGGGGCAGAGGAAAACACCATCAGCTTCCTCAAAAATACAATGCACAACTGGAATACAATACTTACAAGCTCTGGAATAAGACTAGCAGAGGTTTAATATCAGGAGAGGATCTTCCAGGGCGACTCACTGTCCCCACTACTCTTTGTGGTAGCCATGATTCCCATGACAAAAGTACTACAGAAGATGGATGCCGGGTACCAACTCAAGAAAAGAGGCAACAGAATCAACCATTCTATGTTCATGGACGACGTCAAGCTGTATGTAAGAGCATCAAGGAAATAGATACCCTAATCCAGACTGTAAGAATTGTATCTGGGGACATCAGGATGGAGTTTGGAATAGAAAAATACGCCTTAGTCAACATACAAAAAGGCAAAGTAACGAGAACTGAAGGGATAAAGCTACCAGATGGGAGCAACATCAAACACATAGATGAGACAGGATACAAAATACCTGGGCATAATGGAAGGAGGGGATATAAAACACCAAGAGATGAAGGACACGATCAGGAAAGAATATATGCAAGAGACTCAAGGCGATACTCAAGTCAAAACCTCAACGCCGAAAATATGATAAAAGCCATAAACACATGGGGCAGTACCAGTAATCAGATACAACGCAGGAATAGTGGTATGGACGAAGGCAGAACTCTGCAGCATAGATCAGAAAACCAGGAAACATATGACAATACACAAAGCACTACACCCAAGAGCAAATACGGACAGACTATACATAACACGAAAGGAAGGAGGGAGAGGACTATAAGTATAGAGACTGCGTCACATCAAGAACAGAGCACTGGGGCAATATCCTGAAAACCAGTGAAGACGAGTGGCTTAAGAGTGCATGGGAAGAAGGACTAATAAAAGTAGACGAAGACCCAGAAATATACAGAGACAGGAGAATGACAGACAGAACAGAGGACTGGCACAACAAACAATACACGGACAATACATGAGACAGACTAAAGAACTAGCCAGCGATGACACATGGCAATGGCTACAGAGGGGAGAGCTAAAGAAGGAAACTGAAGGAATGATAACAGCGGCACAAGATCAGGCCCTAAGAACCAGATATGTTCAAAGAACGATAGACGGAAATAACATCTCTCCCATATGTAGGAAGTGCAATACGAAAAATGAAACCATAAACCACATAGCAAGCGAATGCCCGACACTTGCACAGAACCAGTACAAAAAGAGGCATGATTCAGTGGCAAAAGCCCTCCACTGGAGCCTGTGCAAGAAACATCAGCTACCTTGCAGTAATAAGTGGTACGAGCACCAACCTGAGGGAGTGATAGAAAACGATCAGGCAAAGATCCTCTGGGACTATGGTATCAGAACGGATAGGGTGATACGTGCAAATAGACCAGACGTGACGTTGATTGACAAAGTCAAGAAGAAAGTATCACTCATTGATGTCGCAATACCATGGGACACCAGAGTTGAAGAGAAAGAGAGGGAAAAAATGGATAAGTATCAAGATCTGAAAATAGAAATAAGAAGGATTTGGGATATGCCAGTGGAAATCATACCCATAATCATAGGAGCACTAGGCACGATCCCAAGATCCCTGAAAAGGAATCTAGAAAAACTAGAGGCTGAAGTAGCTCCAGGACTCATGCAGAAGAGTGTGATCCTAGAAACAGCGCACATAGTAAGAAAAGTTATGGACTCTAAGGAGGCAGGATGCAACCGGAACCCCACACTATAAATACCACCCAGTCGAATTGGAGGACTGTGATAGAGCAACAAAAAAATAAATAATAATAATAATAATAATAATAATAATAATAATAATAATAATAATAATAATGATAATCCTTGTACACAGTAAAGAAATCTTTTCCTGTTTTTCTTATTGGTCAGGTTTTGGTGGCTAAAATTTTGAAGACGTAATCTGCGTACAGTGAAAAATAAGCTTTCAAAACTTTTATCTTTTTTAGATTAGGATACAGTCATTTGTATAACCTGGAATTTTAAGTAATCCTCGTCCGTTCTAGAAATAAACTCCATCCTCTTGCATAGGATGCACCTCAGCTGTAACTGAATAACTGTTACCTGTACCGTTTCTATTCGATATTTCGTGTAAAGTATGAACTATCCTGTCAATATTTCACATGCCTCACGTGTAAATAGCCTTGAAATTCGAATAGACATGAATGTTAACCGAAATCAATTTGCGCGTATTTGCATGAAAATACGCCGACGATTTGCAGAGGGATTCGGAGCAA
>NC_087220.1:36978134-36980634 GCF_015104395.2 Macrobrachium nipponense | reverse complement strand
TATTTTCCACATTTTTCTGTTTTCATTTACAGTTTGATTACTTAATTCTTTTCATTAATTAATCATTCCATATTTAATTGAATTTAACACTTGTATACTGATTTGCATTTACTTAGAATTCTTTTCAAGTTTTAGTGTTGTTTAGCACTTGCGAATTAATTTCCAAATTTTAGTTATTACCTAACACTTTCAAATTTTGATTTAATTAATTAATTTCTTGATTTTTTGTGATAAGTTAATTTTGATTTAATCTTAATTAATTCAAGAATTAATTATATTTTGTTGTTTTCAAGTAGCAGTGAATTTCCCTGAGACTGTGAATTTCACTTATAAATTTTTAGTGATAATAAACTTTTTTTTTGTATTTAAGATTTTTATAAGTGATTGTTTTCTTTTTCACTAATATATTTTATTTTATTTAGATAGAAATATAGAGTGGCAATTCAGCAGTTTTCCTTCAATTCAATTGAAGTGAGTTAGAACCGGGGAAGTACTTAGACTTTCAAAATCAGTAAAATTCTTAGACTTTTAAAATTGTTGGCATAGATGCTCTTTAATTAATTTACTTACATAAAAGATTACCTCACACCAATTGTAATGAACTTAGTCTGATTTATTGCAATATGGGTAAGTTGTTTAAGTGATCACTGTAGCCTTTAGAGTATTCAGTCGTATTTTTACTGTGATGAAGGTTCAGGTTCTGGCTTGTTGTGAGGTGCTCATTTCATGATTGGTAAGTGCATATGTTTGCTAGTTGTGGAGGGGGGGGCTATTATATAAGTACTACTGATGAGCCTTTTATATTCATATTAAGTGACTAACGTAGTTGAAGTTTATATATATATATATATATATATATATATAATATATATATATATATATATATATATATATATATATATATCTAAAATTTAAAAGTGCTACGTTAGGAACTTAATATAAATATAAAAGCCACTAATATACATTAATATATATATATATATATATATATATATATATATATATATATATATATATATATATATATATATATATATACAAACTACTACGGTAGGCACTTAATATAAATATAAAAGGCTCATCAGTAGCACTTATATAAACAAACCCATCCCCACCCACAACTAGCAAACATATGCTCTGTGCTATTCACCTCAACGCACTGGCAATTTCCTGCCTCTTGGATGTCTAAGTCCCTCATGGGCAATACCTCTTTCATGCCAACCGGTCACCCTCCTTGAAAATCCTTCCCTGACCGTGTTCATCTGTCTAAATCTGTCCTTGAGACATCCTGGACTAAAACTGAAAACTTTTGCCATTTGTTTAAGATACCGAGGCATTGTTTCAGAAGTTGTAGGTATTAGTCCCACATGTATATAGTATTATTTCTCTCTCTCTCTCTCTCTCTCTCTCTCTCTCTCTCTCTCTCTCTCTCTCTGCTTCGATATTCTCTCTCCCTCTTTCTCTGCTCGATATATATATTTATATTTTCTTTCGTCTTTTCATTAATAATAATTTTTTGGGAAATTTTTGTAAAATTCATGATAATTAAATTGTATATGCTTCCGTGTTTTTTTTCAAAATGTACTGTTTTCTGGAAGAATAACTTGTTTTACTGCGTGTATCCTTCAAGGTGTGGCTACCCTCAGGCGGTTCCTCCTTTCTGTAGAGTGAAATCGCCCTTATTGCTAATCTTGTAGTGTCAGTTTGGATATTAAGCCTTCTTTTGACTATGTTGTCCTCTGTAAAATCAGTTTGCCTTCAGTAAAGGGTCCGAACAGGACCGAAAGTACTCGGCTATCTCGCTTTTTCATTTTTTACTTCGTGGCAAAAAACCTTTATATATACGTATATAGAACAATAATAACCTGTCTTCCCGTTTTACTACCCCATTTAATTATATTTATGCATTTCATTTGCTAATTTTTCTCAAATATGACTTTCTATTACGAGGAAGCTTTCCCAGATACTTGACCATGATAATTATGATTAATAGTAAATGGCGCCATGCTACAGGTTACTCCGGTTGTCTCCTGATAATATGAAAATTTGTAATGGTCTTAGTCATTCTTAACAAGCAGCCTTTTTTTCACTATTAATTCTATTAACCGTTTTAAGTTGTTCTCACATATTCTTTTAAGCTCAACGAAAGGGCGAATTAGACGGCATGGCTCTGACAGCGTCACTTCCTGTATTAATGTGGCTTTCAATATTTAATACATAGAGGAATTCGCTCATGTTAAGTAATCATCTAGCATGGAAATGCTCCTAGGTATCGAAATGACACACGATTGGAAACAAATAACATTGTCAAATTACTTGAAGATTCTGCCTGACATTATATCATAGAGAAATATCTTTAGCATGAAAGTATTTTTTGTTACTTCGTCGTCATAATCACTTGGGTTATATTCGGGGATTGCCGAGTATTGTCTTGCCAGATTTTATGACTTGGAAAAACTTTGATACAAATTAGGGGATTGTAACAATTATTATATCTTTC
>NC_087220.1:36947202-36977634 GCF_015104395.2 Macrobrachium nipponense | reverse complement strand
CACACATATATACATATATATATATATATATATATATATATATATATATATATATATATATATATATATACATATATATATATATCTATATATATTATATATATATATATATATATATATATATAATATATATATAATTATACACATATATTGAATGGTGCAAAGGTATTTGTGTACGGGCCACAACATCAAAGGTATGTGACTTGTTATGCAGTCACCTTCCAGATTCAGCATTAACCAGCACTCTCGCGCAGCGACTCGTCGCATTCTGTGCGATTTAGCATGACAACCTGATCTGGAGTACCTCGGATACAGTGACAGGATACAGTGGAGGTTAACCTCAGCATGGAATGTTCTAGAAGCTTTTATCCAGTTAGAAATCTGGAATTTGGGTGTGCCACAGCAATAGGATGCGTTCGTATGTGCATTGTTAGAATCACGAAGTGCGAAATGGCTCTTGTGCAGGAAAATCCAGAGCAGAACGACCTACTGCAACGCTCCGGGAATCGAGATTCCCTTTTTGCTGATAGGGTGAGTGTTGAATTTAGAAAATGACTAACCTTTCCAATTATTTGACACAAACAGTGGCTTATCTTTTTAGTGATTATTTCTTTGTCATTCTTTAACATTTGTGTTAGGTATTTCTGTGTGTTATGAACTTGGTGAATTCTGCCTTTTTAATGGAGATGGTTCCATTCTTTGCAGATGTTTCGAAGAGAGTAGCCCATAATCAGTCATGGCTTATAGCCACTTCTAAATAAATGAATTGACTTTGAAAGTTATAGATAATAGACTTGGAGTTAATGTGGACTGATTTCGAAACTTGTGGGAGACGGGAATTAACTCCCACACATTATTTGTTCTTGAAATTTAGTTTTGCTGTTGGGGTGTAGCTTGGTGGGATTCACTATCTATCATGTATTATTTTTTATTTTACTTGACTAGTTGTTAGACTTGCATCATCAACTTTGCATAATAAACTTTATTTATTTAATTTAAGTTTTAACTTTACAGACGCTTAAAGGTAGGAACTGAGAGTTATGAGAGGAAGTGGAAAGCACTCAAAGAGGGAAGTCAGCCGAGTGTTTGGATCTACGCCGAAGATAGAAGTATGAATGGCGATAGAAATTTTGTGTTATGTACGCATGAATAGGGCTTTATCTGGGGGGATTGCGGTGCAGTTGGTACTTCGGGGCTGAGAGGGGAATTCTTTGAGCTTGCATTTTTATCCCGGATGCAACCAGGCATGGTGAATGTGGTTAGTCTTTCTCAGCTAGTGACTTAAGGAAGTGTGATTATCGAGTGTCGGGTATTTTAATGTGGTCTTCGATGTAATTATATATTTTTGTGCTTTGAATTGAAGAGTGCTTATAGTTTCAAGTCGGCGGTGGTTGGGATTCGAGGATGGGAAAAAAGTGAGTTTTTCCTTTTGAGTTTTCACTTCAGTTGGTTTAAAATTTTATTTTCCCTCATCAATCTTTCGTTTTTGTTCTTCTTTTTTCAGCTACTGTGCGGAGGAAGCAAGTTATTTTTGAGAGGGATGACTGAAATGGATTGTTCTGTGTGGGATTTAGTGAGTTGTGAAATTCTTGCATGTTGATGAAAGAGGGTGGTGTTTCTGCTTGGATACACAGGAGCGGCGCCTTGATTGCAATTTCAGCAGTTATTGCATGGAGACAAAAGCAGGGGTGATATCGAATGGGGAATTTTCCCACTGAGGGATTTATTTTTGTATTATTATTGTTATTGTGTGGGTTCTTGTGAGTTAACTTTGAAATTTGAAGTGACGTAGTGCTCAGCTGTTTGTGCACCGAAATAAGAAGTTATTTACTCTCGTGGAGTTTGTGAATAACTGTATCTCAAGATTTTTTTTCTTTTTTTTAAGGTTTTCTTTTAGCTGTAGAGGCATTGTGAAAGATTTAGATTGTATATATATTTAAGATCAGGCAGAGTTTATAAGCTGCCGAGGGGGACTTTTTAGTCTGGGTGGAGGTAGGAAGAGATATCAACAAAATCCCAGACGAAAAGAACTAGACATTAGTCCATAAAGTCACGACTTTCGCTCCGCTAATTCAGCCATTTGTGGGTCTGGTGATTAGGGTTTTAAAACAGCCAGTCGAGATTTTTATTGAAAGTACTGAGAATCATTTTACTACGAAGAAAATCACATAGGTACTGAGGCATTTAATGAAGCTAAAGGAATTCTGGCACTGAAAGTGGGAGACATTGGGGAATGCTGTAAGAGCTTTGGATTTTTAAAATGTCAGACTTAGAATGACTTAGATTTCTAATACTGCATATGGAGCAGATTTGGTTCAGGATTTGAGGGCATTTTACAAATTAGGAAAGGTCAGATCATGGTAGAGTAAATTCGCAATTATTTTATAAAAACTTAAGATTGTGGAGAGACATTGAAAGGTTCGGGCTGGGCATTAGAAAATGGTCGGAACTTGTTGCCTTTCTTCTGTCTGTTGAATGGTGGTCCGGAGGAAATAGTGAACAGTTTTGATGGTCCGGTGGAGCCGACGTCTGAAGAATCTGTTAGTTTTTCCCCAAGTCAAGAAGCACATGTCTAAATGCCCAAAAACAGTAGATAACACATTTTATAATGGGATGCCGAAAAACCCACGATGATAGGTCAAAGGAACTTTCCGCAGGGAGATTCAGGTTTTGCCCTTAGTAGTTTTTGTGGCAAAAAAGGTTGAGGCATTGGAAACTAACTGATCAGGGGGAGAATTTTGGAGAAGTTGTGCTGGTAGTAATGTAGTCTGTGTGAACATTATGAAGATTTGAGAAATAAGTACAATGTGTTACAAGTCGCTGTTGTGGGGGTTACGGGTGACCTGGATTTGACAACAGCTCTGTTTACGGTTCATACACGGTTTTGAGTATTGAGAAAGACCGAATCGTTGTTTTTTTTTATCAGAGATCAAATCTCAGGTAAAAGCGGTAAAAAAAAAAAAAAAAAAAAAAGTTGCGTCGGAGGGGCCTATGTTCTGAAGATGTTTTACTTTTGGGGATGCTAGAATAAGATTTAATGAATGGAGCTTATAAGCAGGAGTCCCAACATAAGTTTCACTGATAGTGATTTATACAGATACTATGGAATAATAAAAGTATATTTATCAGGCACCGTGTTAATCGTAGAGATATCTACTAACGCCAAGGATCCTTTTCATAGTTATATAATGACCTTTTCCTAGTACACGACACATGACCTGACTGCTACACAATATACATTTAAACCAGTTCCTAATGACTCTATGGTGATGCTGTCGGAAATGACTTCAGCAATTTTCTGTAAAATATGCAGGTTGACAAAGATTTGCCACAACGCAGCTATTTGAAGGGGCTTGCAGAATAGTGGTTATAGAATTCATTGTCCTGAGCGATAGAATTTATGATTTACTAAATAGCATTTTCTACAACATGTGTATAATGTCCATGGGTTGTAGAATTACTGGTTGTAATGGATATTACAACATTGCCAGCATTAAAACAAATGGAAGAAATCAATCATATGGAACTATTCAATGACCACAAGCTATTCTTACCATGTGCTCTCAGTGTATCAAAGACCCAGTCCCCGACTAGAGCTTGCGACCACTAGTGACCACCGGCAAAACCTCAAAAAAAAACCGATACTCACCTGCGATTGTCTACAACTTAATTCAAGAGAAGGCATGGCAAGTCCCATACAGATATACTTCTACAATCAACGTCGACAGGTTGTTGACAGTCGCACGATAAGTCATTTGTAATCGTATGATGGTTGTGCCATTGTGTATGATCATCTAAGATTATTGATGAGTACTACGACCTCTCATACGAATTACCACCAACCTGTCATGCGACCATCGCACAATTACTTACAACTAATAAAGATTATCGGCGGCTAGTGAAGATATATAAGGATCACCGTACGATTGTCATACAACGATTTTGCGCTCACTAATGATATGAAAGTGACTGATGGTGTTGAGGTATAAATAGTTTTTATTTTGATGGAAGGCAGATGAAGTGTCTGCCATCCAAGAATGGCTATGACAAACACCTGGAGGAGATTGACAGCTCCGAAAACCTCTCTATGACTGAAATTGGTCGCATGACCTGAAAATATTACTAACGACTACTGAAGACCACTGGCTACTACCAGTGACAGCCCATGCGATGTTTTAACAATTGCTGTGGACCAGAGGTCGCTAGCTATCCTTATAGCCGTAAGTTCTAGTGGGACTGGGCCATACTGGTAATTATCATAATCATGGGTGTTGCCATATTTTTAAAGTACAGGCAACTGTGCTGCTTCAAGGAGAAGCAGTCTCCACAAGTGCAAATGACATTTAATCATGAAGCCTCACAAAAATAATAATAATAATAATAATAATAATAATAATAATATATAATAAGTGTAATTCATGTCGGAGGCGACACAGGTAGTGGTCCGAGCCCTATTAATGAGTGCATAGGTAGTTGTGTATGTGCCGTGGCATTCAAAGATATGTCACCTATGATCTGCCATACATTCACCTTTCAGATTTAGCATTACCCAGCACAATCTCAGCACTGCTTAAGGGCAACTCGGCGCATTCTGTGGAATTTAGCATTGACAACCTGATCTGGAGTACCTCGAATACAGTGACACATGGAGTGGAGGTTAGCATCAGTATGGAATGTTCCAGAAGCTCTTATCTGATTAGAAATCCGGAATTTGGGTGTGCCACAGCAACAGCGTGTGATCATGTGTCCATTGTGAAAATCGCTAAGCGCGAAGGGCTCTTGTGAAAGGTTACTGTTTCCTTTGCGAAAACCCAGAGCAGAGGGACGTGCTGCAATGCTCGGGAATCGAGATTCCCTTTTGCTGATTGTTGAATTTAGAAAATGACTAACCTTTCCAAGTGTTTAACACAGACAATGATTGTCTTTGCAGTGATTATTTCTTTATCACTCTTTAACATTTGTGTAATGTATTTTCGTGTATTATGAACTGGGTGAATTCTGCTTTTTTAATGCAGATGGTTCCATTCCTTGCAGATGTTTCTAAAAGAGTAGAGACATAGTAAGTAATGGTTTATAGCCACTTATAAAAAAAATGGAACTGGCGACGGAATTGACTCTCAAGTTATAGATAGTAGACTTGGAAATAATATTGACTGCTTTGGAGACTTGGTCGGAGACGGCAATAAATTCCCACATATTATGTTTTCTTGCAACTGTTTAGTTCTGCTGTTATAGTGTAGCTTAATGGGATTCACTACCTATCACGTATTATTTTTAATTTTACATGACTAATTGTTAGACTTGCATAATAAACTTTAATTTTGTAAATTGGGTTTTTTATTTACACAGGCTTGGAGGTAGGAACTGAGGTTTATGAGAGGAAGAGCAAGAAGGGCAAAGCAGTCACGGAGATCAAAGGGGAGTCAGATGAGAGAGAGAGAGAGAGAGAGAGAGAGAGAGAGAGAGAGAGAGAGATCCAATGTCATCACTACCAGACGCCTGCAACTTTCAGAGGTAAGTGTGAAACAGAGCTGTTATTTTTGTTTTTCATACAACACACACACACATATATATACATATATACTATATATATATATATATTATATATATATATATATATGTGTGTGTGTGTGTGTGTGTGTGTGTGTGTGTATGTACACATATATATATGTGTCTGTTTCTTTATATATTTTCCTTAATAAAAACGAAACATATCACAGCCTACGTGGTCACCTTTAAAAAATAAATTATAGAAATTATCGCTGAGGGTTTAAGAATTACAATTCAGAAGGCCAAAATGCATAGTAAACTTGATCATATTCTTACCTACTTGCCCATGATATTTTGAAGCTAGCTGAAAAAGCCTGCTTTCTTTAGAAGTATGGCTTTATATTTCTTTACCCTGGGGCTCTCCCCGCCATTGATAGGACCTCTGAGGGGCTGCCATAAAATCAAAGCCCGCGGTTTCGGCCTTCACAAGATTTCCGGATGAGTGTCCTAGCCATTCCACTTTTTTTTTTTTTTTTTTTTACCTCAGCAGCCCTGGGTACCCAGTTAGTAAAGCTGCTGGACTGATGTCCCAATAGACGAGAGCAAGAGAGTCATCGCTGCACATATCAGCATAATAACCACTTTCGCTGATTACACCTCATTTTTAACAACTAGTTTATATATATACAATACATTTTCTGGCATTACTATTTATTAATTTGAAAATATTTATGCACTTGTAAATTCGTAGTTTTAAATATGGACGTATGCATACGACATAAAATAGACTAAATGAATGCGTTACGGAAACTTTTAATATAATTAATTTGGAAAATATTTATCAAACTAAACAATCAATAGAGATAAACTTAGTACGAATTTTCATGATAACCAGAATACTGTGGCAATTTCACTAACAGACGGAATTAAACCTCCCGTCATTGTTAAAAGAACAAAGAAAATAGAAGGAAACAGGAACACATAAAGAACGTTGCACTGTGGTGAAATCCTGAAACCGTCACTTGGCAAGGTTTTTGTTATAGTAGCGTGTTTTTATTTTCAGCTCGAGATAGTCGTTAACTCTCTCTCTACATCTCTCTCTCTCTCTCTCTCTCTCTCTCTCTCTCTCTCTCTCTCTCTTGCAAGTTTTGACAATATTTATCATGCCGTTGATAGTGATGTAATATTTTTCTCTTTATCATGACTTGTGATCTCGAGATAGCAAGACTACCAAATAGAGATCACATTTTTAATTAATGTACAACTGCATTAGTATTATAATGATGGTATATTGGACCTTTCACGACGAGTCACTTAATGCAGGGTCTTGGAATGCTTGCATGACACTACGTTTTTTTCTTTCTGTTTTCTCTCGTCTCTCTCTCTCTCTCTCTCTCTCTCTCTCTCTCTCTCTCTCTCTCTCTTTCAAGAGCACGAACACCTAACGTACTCACATAGCCAAAGGTCGAATATAACATGAAAAAGGAAAATGGGTCTGTGAGGTTAACTGAAAAGACGACCTCCTACATCCTCAAGCAGATCATTTCAAGGCAATAGCACCTGACTCTTCCGTCCATTTAAAACATCTCTTTCTGAAGTACAACCGAGTATCGGCCTTTCCCTGAAAAAGCGGGACGCCTTATCTTACAAACTAATCATAGAATTTTCCTGAAAATTACTCGATGGTCACGTCTGTGAACTAACCTGGACTGGGGACATGGCTAAAGAACTGGGCCTGGTGCAATACTAATATATATATATATTATATATATATATATATATATATATAATATATATATATATATATATATATATGTGTGTGTGTGTGTGTGTGTGTGTGTGTGTGTGTGTGTGTGTATGTGTGTGTTTTCGAGATTAGAGGGCCCCTCTGCAGCATAAACTAAAATTGACAAGGACAAAAGCAAAAGTAATTCAGAACAGGCATTTATTTAAGATTCAAACTCACCATTCCCTGAGCACTCCGGTCACCTCTCTCCACAGGTCTTCGAGGCTTGGTATACCATCATAGTTAACATGTGCACGGTTCAACACGATCCTTTAAGATACTACCAATGTTTTCACACACATTAAGGTCAGGGGAGCTACCTGGAAATTCACTTGACGAGAAGAAATCGGTACCACTGTTTCAAAGCAGCTCCTGTGTCTGAAGAACCTTGAAACATGGTGCCTTATATGCAAAAATGTGACTTCTTCAACAGATAACACATTCTCAGGATCTTTGAGGAAACAAAAATACTCCACCAGTAAGCACAGTTTCTCAAAAGTATTCGCCATTCCATGAATGGCCCCTTTTCTTTGATGATCCACATTAACCGCCTTTGGCTGTGAAACAGAGGAAAATTCCCAAACAAACATCAGGAAAAATTACACAACTTTGGCTTCCGCTGTGTAAATGAAGAATTCATCTGATGCAACAACATGGAGAAAGTCAGCTTCACCCCAATCTTTAAGAATGAATCACAAAATCATGCAGTCTTCTCTCTGATGCTGGGCTTGCTGATAACATGAAATAGCTTGATACAACACTATAACTGCTCTTCTTTCCCCTTTTTGTTTCCAGTTCAAGCCCAATTTACATAAAGACTTTCTTGGTCTACCCACTGCCTCATCTATGATGTCTTTTGACACCTGAGAAAGGACTTCAGGCCTTCCAAGATTCTCACTCTTTTTGCGATGATAGTCATATGGATTTTTGTTCCAGTTTCTTTTAACAATGGATTCATCTCTTTTAATGTATTTAGCTATCCAGGAATGTGAAATGAAGCCCGGATTCGGTCAATCCATCTGATTTCCTCCGAGTCGTTAGCCATGGCTGTATCTAAACTCCGGCCACTCAGTCTGAAAATACAAGAAATTTAAAATGAAAAATAGCTTGATAGAAAACTTAAGATAATGTACTTGGAGATAGGCTATAGCAAAAATCTTCATAACTCTCCATTTGTTCTGTGGAGGGAGGGTCCTCTAATTTCGAAACATCCGATATATATATATATATATATATATATATATATATAATATATATATATATATATATATATATATAGTATATATAGAGGATAGATATATATATATATATATATATATATATATATATATATATATATATATATATATAATATATATATATATATATATATTATATATCTATATATATCTATCTATATATATATATATATATATACATATATATTTATATATGTTATATTATATATGTATATATTATATATATATATATATATATATATATAGATATATATATATATATATACTTGAAAAATCACAGTAGCTGCACGTGACTTTTAGAGATAAGCGAATACCACAGGAAAAATAATATTCTAAAATTCGTTCCGAGTGCTTTCGTCGTTTAATGAGACATTGTCAAGGCATAATTGAGATACAGTAAAAAAGGAAGTTACAAGGTAAATAAAAAGATCAAGAATACCAGATGGTTAACTGTCAAAAATGTGAAAATCAAAGAGATGATCCAAGATAATCAGACCTCACACGGTCACAATCGAAAACAGACTTAACCATAAGCAAAACGGAAGCTTAGCCATACAAAGTTGAAACCTTTGCTATAACTGAATATATTAATTTTGTTGCTTATATTTCTCTACATTTTTTTAAATTATGAAGGCGTTGAGGTTAAACAAACCAAGACTTAAATTTAGGACACTTCCATTATTTGATTTGATAAAACAAAATTCAATGATATTCCTTTTAATTGTGTCGCTACGCGGCATTAAAGATCTTGCCTGACTCCGTTCAATACGATGATTTAAATCTCTCATATGTGCGAATAATGCATTCGATATTTTACAGTTTTCACTGAATATTGGTGCTGTTTGATTCGCTGCGAAAGTGATTTTCCAGTTTATCCGTTATATATATTATTACACTTTTTACAAGGAATTTCATATATGCAGCTTGAAACATTTTTAGGAAAATTTTTTATTACTAAACTCTTAACATTAGTTTTACTAGAAACATTAATGTTGAAAATTTTTAAAATTCTAGAAATTTCTAAAACCTTTCGTCATACGGTAATTCGAGATTGTTATGTTTACTAAATTCAAGTTTGTCAGTAGTTTAGTAAAATGTTTTTCTAGCTCTTTTGCATGGTATATCTACAAATTTCCTCGGGTATTTAAGTTTCAAGGCAATATCATAAATGGCTAGAAACATGCAGAGCTCTTAAGAACATCCCAAAAAAACAGAAAATTTAACATTTTGATGATGATTGGAATGATAATGAAAAAAAAGAGGCAACATTAAATTCAAATTACAAATTCATTCTTCCTCTACAGTAAATTTTATAGACGGGACTAAATTATTGAGCTTAATCAGAAATTCCTGGAGATTTTTGTGAACTGGTCAAATACAGAAAATATCATCCACATACCTAACCATATAACTTTTTTGGGCAAAATTCTTGGTAAGAGTTTTGTCTAAAAAAATTCCATGTAAATATTGTTAAGGACAAGAGATAAGTGATAACCCATAGCCATGCCAAACTTTTGTAAAAAAAAAAAAAAAATCACCATTAAAACAAAATTTACTTTCATTGATACATAACAGTATAAGACTAATGAGGTTTAATTACAGTTAAAGACATATCATAACTTTCTAGTTCTTTCTCCAAAAATTCAAGTAAATCGTAAATAAAGAGAAAACATCAAAACTAACCATATTAAAATAAGAATTCAAATTTAATCTATTCAATTTATCTATAGTCAACGTTGTTTTTTTACAATCGTGTTAGAAATGTTTCCTACCAAAGATGTAAGAATTTTTTGCAAACCATTTAGATCAATTATATGTAAAACAAAAAAAAAAAAACTGAGCCTACTGGACTAATGATTGGTCATTGATAGGGGGGGGGTTAGGTTTATTTTGATTTTGTTTCTTGACTGACAAACCATATAAATTAGGTAAGGAGGAGCATTGAGGTGTAAACTCTTTAATTAAATGACCCAAGCCCTTTGGATTTAATTTGTTTACTGAAAAGAGAGTTCACTGTCTGTGTAGGATCAGACCTCAGTTTCGTATAAGTTTCATTATCAGTTAATAATGCCATAGAACAGTCCATAGAAATTATAGAAATTTCACTTTTTCAGTGTTTCGAAAATCAACTAACATTGCCTCTTTTGTTCATTATTATCCAATCACCATCAAAATGTTAAATTCTCCATTTTTTTCTGGGATGTTGTATAAATGTAGCCCGCAAAATTTGGCTTGGTTACCAAATCACCTACCTCAATAGGTTTGAGAGTGAAGAGATGTAGAAGATATGGGTCATTGGTCTTCCATCGAGGTAATGAGATTCCATAGGTTGAAGAGAAGATGAGTAGGAGGGAACTTTTTTCATTGTGTGGAAAGCTGGTGTGGCACTACCCTGTGGCAGTTATGTGAAACGGTGAGCAGAAGGCGAGGGTTAGGACGACAAGGTAGGAAGAGAGACTTTGGCGATGGTTTGTGACATTGTGGAAAGGGTAAAAAGAGAAGATCCAGTTAAAGGAAGGTGGTACGCACCCATGACAGAGGTGTGATATGGTGTGATCCCAGTAGCACTGCAACAGGGGTCGTGTTAGAAATTGGAGGAGTTGTAGTGGAAGATGGAGCATAGCTGCAGGACAAAGATGACTACAAACATATTAATGTTCCCAAGCTACAGGCAGTGCTCAAAGAAATTCATTCTGGCATTAAAATGGAATCTGCATGAAATTAAAGTAAAGTCTGACTGTGGTGTGGTTCGGACAGAGGGAGCAGCTGAGATCCTGGTGAAATGCCGCCTTAGTATTTTGAAGGAACTGATAGAGGAATTAGGATTGCAAGCAAAGATGGTTTTGTACCTTCGGAGAAAAATAAAGCTGATATTTTTGACAAGAGATAAGAAAGCATGGACTGAAGTCCCTGAAAGAAAGAAAGAGAGAGATTGAATGTGTTGTATGCGGAATGCTAGCGTGAAAGAGCTTCATCAGTTGCTTCATATAGGGTGTTGATAGGAGTCTGTTCGTAGCAAGAAAGTAGATCCCGCTGTTACAAGAGGTTCAGTTCAGAGGGTGGTGCGGAGTTGCGACCGGTGTCAGTCAATTGACCTTGCACTAGTAAGACATGATCCTGGGGAATTAAGGGTATATTCAGATTGGGAGAGATTGGCTATTGATGTGGCACATTATAGAGGAGGAATGTACTTATCGGTAGTGGATTGTGGCCATCTGGAGAGAATTGAAAGCTGAAAATGCAGGTGAGATAGCAAGAGTGCCAAATGAAATTTTCTTAGAAAGGGGGCCAGTCAGTTAGGTGCTAATGGAAAACAGCACATCTTTTTGCTCACACTTGTGAAGGATTATTTTTTGGATAGTGGACATAAGCCGCTTTAGAATAACATGTCGACCGACTGGTAATCGCATAGTAGAGAGGAACAATCGAACTGTTAAATCAATGGTAGAGAGGGCGACGATTCGGCCGGAAGAAGCAATATTTTGGTACAACTGCTCTCCCAGTTCTGGGCAGGATGGAGAGTCAGTACCTTAGAAAGCAGTGTTTAAGTACAAAGTGGCGCCACCCCAGTGTAATACCAGCAGTAAACAAGGAGATGGTTACAACATTGAAGGTAGGAGATGAGATATGAGTTAAGCCAAGTAATGCAAAATGCACACCTCATCGGGAAAGGGGAATATTGACGAATGTGAATTCACAGAATAATGTTTTTGTTGACCGGATGCCAAGGCATATTCTAGGTATTCAGACAGTAGTGGATAGTGAGGGGAGTGAGAGTGAAACAGATGGTGAAGGAAACCAAGAGGACCTGGAAGTGGACAAAGTGGTTGAGCAACGAAAGTCTACAAGGGACAGATGCCCTCCTGTTTGGATGAGGGATTATGTGTCTGGGGACACTGAAGATGAGTGTCTTGAGATCAAGGGAAGGTGTGGTGTAAATAACACAATATTAAGGTTATTGGGGTATAATTCTAGATTTAAGTATTTACTAGTATTGCATGATAAGTGTTAGTGTATATTTATAAAATAAGTGTACAGTAAGGCAAAACACTGCAGAAGCTGAGAGGTGGGCAACTGTAGTCTTGATGGGGGAAAGAATGAAGTGGATTGGTTGTTGGGCTCAAGACCTCGCTGGTGCAGGTTTCAGATGGTTAGTGCTGCCAAGTTGACTGTTCATTGTTATCGAGAACCACACTTGTAGTGCATGTTTATATTCATCCTGTGTTGGGTTTTAGCTATGATTATCTGCTGCTGTGGCGTTTTGTCCATTGTATGTGTGTGGAAGCTATTGCTCTCATCAAGTGTAAGCTAGGGATTGTTAAGGTGAGTTCTCTGTACATTTAAACCAATGTAAATCCTATTACAATTAAACCAATGTAAATCCTATTACATTCTTTACAACGAATACTGTATATAATATTGTTTAAATTTTTTGTGCTGTTGGGTCCATTTTTACTGAAGCCACGTCAACAAGGAATTTAAATCTCTATCCTGGATTATACCTCGATTTTCTTTACTTTTCTCTTTTTCTATTTTTTTCTCTATCAAGTTTTTCTGTTTATTTATATAAAGTTCTGTCAACTTCTATTATGTTTAGTGTGAAAGTGAAAATGTAGAGTAAACTATAAAAGTACATTTTTCAAGTCCTTAGTTTCACATACCTTTCTACTGTGAATTTAATGATTTTATATATACATACACACACACACGCACACACACACACACACACACACACACACACACACACATATATATATATATATATATATATATATATATATATATATATATATATATATATATATATATATGTTTATGTAATGCTTAAAGTATATGCAAGTGACTCATTAAATAAGCGAATACCACAGGGAAATGATAAACAGAAATCCAAGCGCTTTCTTGTTTACTAAGACATTGTCAAGGAACGAATGAAATACAGTTGGAAAGAAAGTTATGGGGTAAAAAAAAAAAGATCAAGAATACCAGATGGTTTAATTGTCAAAAGGGTAAAAATCAGAGATAATCAAGGATTACGGATATCTCATGGTCACAAACTTGAACATATATTTAGCACTAACAGAAACTACCACGTATCCATATAGTCTAAAACATGTAAAAAATTGAATATATTAATTATGTTGCTTATATTTATCTATAACTTTTTCACTATGAAGGCATCGAGTTTGAATAGACCAAGACTTTCTGTTGGGGTTAAATCTGTTTAAGTTTGTGACAGTGCGATATCTGATAATCTGGATTCTGCTAATCCATGTTGCAGCGAATACTGCTGCAAAACTTCTCGATGATAAGGTGATAAGTGATAAGGCTCCTTTGCTTGAATGGTTTTCCATCTTCTTGGATCTTGATCTCATGCCTGGTCAGATCAGTACGCCTAGGTACATCTGCAAAAATTTCTGTGAAACTTCTAATCACTTATTATATATATATATATATATATATATATATATATTATATATATATATATATATATATATATCTATATATATATATAAGTCTCCAGTCAGCAAGATATATAGACTTCAGGAGATTCCATGATACAAATGATATGAGACCAAGTTTATTAACAATAACGTTTCACACTCATAACTCAGTGCATCATCAGTCTTTGAAAAGGAAAAGACAAAATAAAGTAAATTATTATCATAAAAAGAATTCACAGTGTAATTAAAATTTACAAGTTCAGACAGTAAAAAGAAAAAGTAAAAGCATAAAAAGCAAATGAAACAGTAAACAAAAAAGAGTCTACCAAAACTCCAGCCGTCCATAAGCAGGCAAGAAAAGGGAATGATATACAATGGAGTTTAAGGCCAGACGACAACTACGCCAGATACAAAGTTGCTGACGAAATATTACTATTGAGAGAAGGAACCAGTCTTTTAAAATACAATGATTCTAAAGTTATTAAGTGGACTGGGTCCCTTACATAAACAATTGTTAAGAAGGGCTGTTTCAAGACTTCGGTTTTACATATTGCGGCATGATTTTTGAAATTAGAAAATTCTGGCTGCTTTAATCTTTGGTCAGTGCGAAAGCTAAAGCCAAAATGGCTGCAATATCTGACCTGCAGTAACCTCCGCGTAGATCCAACGTAAGAGCCCGGACATCCGGGGCATGTGAATTTTATATACCACATTGGATCGCTTGAAGGAATGCAGGCAATCTTTAAATTTAAAGAAATTATCTTGTACACGGGCTTTTGAAGATAAGTTTGACCTTAAGACAGGGAATTTCCTGTTCAATTATTTGAGTGAGATTTAAGGCAAATTTGGAGTAAGACATATACGGGATTGAGGCATAAAATAATTTTTTGGGAACATCAAACTTGACAGTTGTAGGTTGTAAAAATTGTGTTAAAAACCTTATTAGTGATTTTATGAACTATATCTTGTGGATAAGAGTATGTTTTGAAAAAGTTCAATAAAAAGACTATTTCTTTGTGAAATATTTGCTAGGTTGAAGAATATGTAAAACCGAAGTCTTAAAACAGCACTTCTCAATAATTGGTTATGTAGGGTACTCAGACCACTTAACAACTTTAGAATCGTTATATATTGAAAGACTGGTTTCCCTCTCTCCATAGTAAAACTTCTTCAGTAACTTTGTATCTGCATAGGTTCTCGTCTGGCCTTGGACTCCATTGTATGTCATTCCCTCTTCTCTCCTGCTTATGGACAGTTGGTGTTTTGGTAGTCTCTTTTTTGTTTACTGTTTTATGTGCTTTTTATGCTTTTACTTTTTACTGTCTAAACTTGTAAATTTTAATTTTATTGTGAATTCCTTTTATACTAATAATGCATTTTATTTTTTCTTTTACTTTTCACAGACGGATGATGCAATGAGTCATGAGTGCGAACGTTTTTTGTTGATACACATGGCCTATTATCATTTGTAACATGGTATCATCTGAAGTATATATATATATATATATATATATATATATATATATATATATATTGTTATCTTGTGCCAGTTAATGATAGGTGAATAATGTATTTGATTATTTTAGTTAAGAATGGTAATTGATATTTTACTCCTATCCAGTGTTTGGCTTGTTGTATGTTTTTGCTAATCCTTCTTTTTAAATTCCATGTTTGGTGATTTCATTAGGTGTGGCCTTCCTCCCCCCCCCCCCCCCCCCCCCCCCCCCCCCCCCCCCCCCCCCCCCCCCCTCCCCCCACACCCCCCCACCAGCTCTTGTTTGCCAAAGGGGATATGGAAGTCTTGGTGGTTATATGAGCCAGTTGTTTCTTGGACTTTCTCTTGGGCACTGTTTGGTCTGACCGTTGGTACTGATTTTTTGGCCTCTGCATATGTACATGGACTGGAGAATATTTACATCTTACGTACCTTTTGGATCTCCCAGTCTGCAGCTTCAGGATTTATTTATCCTTCTACGCCTTTGTTTGGTTCAGTTATAAGACCAAGGCGACCTCTTTGTCTCAAGGTAAATCAGTTTTATATTTATTAAGCTCAAAATGTTCCTCTGTTGTCGTCTTCAGTGTACTGTTTGATACCTGCCAGCCACCTTTTGCTATTTTTGTTGGATCCAATGTTGTGAATGGGCTAGCATCTGATAGTCACCTTGATTTGTCCTCGAGACGTGGAGTTGTACCTTCCCTTGCAAGAGGAGAACTTTAAAACCATACGGAGAAGTTGTTAGGGATATTAGTGTGTATTTGTTAGGCTATTCTTTCTTTTTGCCTTTCTCCTCCTTTCTGAGCCCCCTCCTTTTTGTGTTTGAGTGTGTTGATTTCTTTTATTAGTTGGGTGTTTGGGATTTGTATAGTGGTTATTTAAGCGTGAGTGATATTCGTATATTTTTTGTATTATAGAGGTTCAGGTGTGATTTCTACCTAAAGAGTTATGTATTAATTTAAGTGATTTTTCTCAAGTGTTTATTTTCACCACTGAATTGATTTGTTTTGCACACTGTGGTTTAAGTGTGATATGATCTCACACCTTATGAATTTCCATATCTTGTTAACTGAATACAGGTAATGTATAATTTAACAAGTATATCATGTGGTGGTTAATATATATATATATATATATATAATATATATATATATATATATATATATATATATATGTATATATATAGATATATATATATATATATATATATATATATATGTGTGTATATATACAGAAAAAACTTTTGGTACCAGCGCAGGTGTTTCATTATTTCTTATATCACTATTGTATAGCATTGTATAGAAATCCTCAGCAATTTTTGTCACTCCAAATTTAACAGTAGGAGAAGTAAGTAAAGCGTTAATAGGCGTGAAAAGTGACAAAGCAGTAGGAGAAGATGGCCTAACAATTGATTTGATAATAGATTTCATAATAACAGAACTCGCTGAACTTTGCACAAAATGTTTGCAAGAATGATCTATACCTATACCTTTGGAAATCTTTATCAATATAGTAATTCACAAAAAGGAGACTCAAAAGCCCTGAAAAATTACCGCCCAGTAAGTTTACTCTCAGTAATATGTAAAATATTTACAAAGAGCATACTAGGCCGAAGAGAAAGACAGCCAGCCAGACTTTAATAAGCCAAAGGAGCAGGTATGTGTTAGAAACAGGTATTCAACGACTGTAATGAACCAGCTGAAGGAAAATTCAACAAACCACTGTATATGAGTATTTATAGACTATGAGAGAGCTTTTGATGGTGTCAAACTTCAGCAGTAATGAAAGCCCCTCAAAGCAGGGAATAAATTAATCTTATGTTAGAAAACTTGAAGATATCTCTACATGGTAGTACAGCAATCCCAAAACTGCCCAAAGGAAGTGAGAAATTTCAGATCGAGAAAGGAGTTTTAGCAATCTCTCATAAATTATTCACAGCATGCCTAGAAGTTTTTAAGAATTTAGATTGGGAAAATGTAGGAATTAACGTTAATAGGGAATACCTGAAAAACTTAAGATTTGCAGATAACATAATTCTACTCAGTGAATCAGGGGAGGAATTTCAAAGGATAGAGAAAGCAGAAATGTAGGATTGAAAATGAATATGGGTAAAACTAAGATAATGTTCAATGAAAATTCAGGGAGACAACAAGTAAGGATTATGGACGTAAACTCTAGAGATTGTTAATGAATATACGTATTTAGGACAGACAGTAAGTGTTTCCCCAGGACAGGAGACCAAAATTTAAAAAAAGGATAAGCATGTGATGGAGAGCTTTTGGTAAACAAAATGAGATTATGAAAAGTAAAATGTTACTTTCTCTAAAAAGAATAGTATTTGATCAAATGGTAATACCAGTATTAACTTATGGATCAGAAACTTGAAGCCTTACTAAAGCCTTAAAACATAAGCTAGTTACAGCTCAAAGAGCTTGGAAAGAATAATGATGGGAATAACACTAAGAGACAGAAAGAGAACAACATGGATATGAGAGCAAACTAAAGTAGAGGGACATTCTGACAACAAGTAAGATAATAAAATGGAGTGGGCAGGACATATACTGAGAATGTCAGATAATAGATGGACGAAAAGAATAACAGAATGGGTTCCCAGAGATTCAAACGAAGCAGGAAAAGGGAGAGAAGAGGATAGATTTACGAGCTAAGAAAATTTGAGGGTATAGAATGGCATAGAAAGACCATAAACAGAATGGAGTGAAGAAGGACATGTCTGAGGCCTTTGTCCTGCAGTGGACTAGAAACGGCTGATGAGGATGATGATGGTGATGATGCGGAGAGAGACAGAGTGAATTATTCTATTCTTTTGAATAATAACAATTAAAAGAAATGTTATCACTTAATGCAATAGTTTTCCTCTTTAATTTCAGCATACAGCATTTTATCCTTGAAACCACCACACTCAAGGAGGTAATCAGCTTACTTTAACATCACACCATAATCATAATCGTCACAATACACACACACACACACACACACACACACACACACACACACACATATATATATATATATATATATATATATATATATATAGATATATATATATATATATATATATATATATATATATGTATATATATATATATATATATATATATATATATATATATATATATATATATATACATATATGTATATGTATATATATACATATATTTTTTTTTTTCTTGATCTTTCGAGGTAAAGTAAATGAACTATTCTTTTTTAGAAAAATATTTCAACTGTTTCATTTAGAAAAGGATAATGGAAATCGATCACTGTCTTCGAGATTTGGTATAAGTTCTCTTTACTATACTTAGAAAATCAGCAGATTTCTAACTTTGGAAACCAAGTATTATCTTTATCTCCAGAGATAAAGATTGTCCCATTAAGAAGTTTCCATGAAGCGGAGGCAACTTCTGAAAGCATGAGGAACTTCTGCTTTGCTCATCAAAAGCTTTGGGAACAAAGACTTGACCAGAGCCAGCATCCTGATGAAGTGCTTGGAAATGTGATTGTCAGAGTACCCTCATCGTAACAAGGTGCGAATGTGGAAAATACAAGATATTTTATTTCAAATTTTTGTTGCAAATTTTTCAGTCTCGTTGAAATCAAACCCATACCTCAAAAATTCAACACCTCAGAACTAATAAACACATTTTTTTCTCGCTACTTTGTCAGTGATTACTGTTGAGCTGTGGTTGTGTTTCCTCTACTCTTTCGAGGCGAACTTGGGAACATGGTTGCCATATCTCTATGCAGAAATCCATCATATATAATTACTTGTTAGAAATTTCGTAGCAATGCAAAATCATTAAACCAGAGTCTGTCCTTTCAAATTCTTTATGAAATATTCACAGTAACTTCATAAGTAAATTCTATTAAGCACTTTTGGGAGGTTAAAAAATATTTTACTTTCAGAGAATGACCTTCTTGAGTAAATGACAACACAAACAAAGAATAAAAATAATAATACACAGTGACGCGCAAATCTGATCCGGATGTGTTTAAGCTCCCTGTATGTTGCAAAAGGATTTATAGGACGAAAACAATGTAATCTATGTCTTTTCAGACGTCATTCTGTAACCAAAGAATCTATTTGTAGAGATTACCTTATCTTTTGAGGAATAAAAGATGATGGTGATTTTTATTACATGGAAAAGATGGCTCTTAATCAAAATGTTTATTTGTATTGATATCAAGGCGTATGGAACAACTGTTTTTTTTTTAACTAGCTTATAATATTATTTTCTTAAAAGTCTTTCTGCTCGGTTTTGGTGTATAATTGATTCTTTCATAAGGGAACTTGAAGTGTAAGAATGTTTAGATAACCCCATTTGCTTTTTAGCCAGAATTTTTTAATATAGAGATGTAAATGCTAAGTGTAAAGTAAAGAAATCTAATACACCTAGGCTTAGGAACAAAATCTTGGCTTTGATAAAAGAATATCTGCATTGGCGAATAGTTGCTAGTAGCCCATCATTTTTGAAGTGGTTAAGAAATATATTATAAATAATTTCATTTGTATGAAAATCCAAATATTCCTCTAACAAATATAAAATAAATATTTTCTAAACAATTTCATTGTCTCTACTCATTATAGACCTACATGTTACACCTGGTGGTTCTTCTTGCACCACCTCTCTAATGGTTGCGTCACACACGCTCCACTCACACGTTGATATCAGTGGACCATTCTACTTTTGTATTACATATTTACATATTTTTCAGTGCTGAGGCATAAAAATAATCAAATATTAATGTTATGGAATATTTTCATTTTTCAATTTAATATTTGAACTGAAGGTTTAATGACCACTCCCATTTTAATAAACAAATTAAATCCATTTTGAAGGGCTTGGACCATTTAATTAAACAGTTTACACCGCAATGCGCCTCCCTACCTTATATATATGGTTTAGTCAAGACACATAAAATCAATAACCCTATCAGACCAATCATTAGTTCAGTGGGCTCAGTAACGTATAATTTATCTAAATGGCTTGTAAAAATTCTTACTCCTTTGGTAGGAAACATTTCTAACACGAATGTTAAAAACATTGTTGATTTTATAAACAAACTGAATAGTTTAAATTTGAATTTTGATTTTAATATGGTTAGTTTTGATGCTGTCTCTTTATTTACAAAAGTACCTGTAGATGATTTACTTGAATTTTTGGAGGATGAATTAGAACGTCATGACATTCCCTTAACAGTAGCAAACCTCATTAGTCTCATAAGGTTATGTATCAAAGATAGTAATATTTGTTTTAAGGGGGAATTTTTTGTACAAAAGTTTGGCATGGCTATGGTAATCCCTTATCTTCTGTCCTTAGCAATATTTACATGGAATTTTTTGAGACAAAACTCTTTCCAAGAATTTTACCCCAAAAAGTTATGTGGTTTAGGTACGTGGATTATATTTTCTGTATTTGGCCAGTTCACGAAATCTCCAGGAATTCCTTAATAATTAATTTAGTCCCTTCTATAAAATTTACTGTAGAGGAAGAAAGAAATTGTAATTTGTATTTTCTTGATGTAACTGTCCATAGAAATGATAGAAATTTCACCTTTTCAGTCTTTCGGAAATCAACTAACATTGCCTCTTTTGTTCATTACTACTCCAATCACCATCAAAATGTTTTTTCTGGGATGTTCCTAAGGGCTTTACGTGGCTGTAGCCCGCAGGTTATTGACGCTGAAATTAAAACTATTTACGATGTTGCATTGAAACTTAAATACCCAAGGACTTTTGTAGATGTTGCATGGAAAAGGGCTAAAAAAACATTTTATTCAACTAATGACAAACTTGAATTTAGTAAGCATAACATTTTAAAATTACCTTATGATGAAAGGATTTTAGATATTCCTAGAATTTTAAAGCTTTTTAACATGTTGTTTTCCGTTTTCCGTAATATTTAAATCAAGAGTTTAGTAATCAAAAATTCTCCTAAATATCTTCCTGGCTGTGTGATAAAGTCTATTACGGACAGACCGGTAAATCTCTTTCACAATGTTTCAAACAGCACCAATATTCTGTGAGAACTGGGCAAATATCGAATCCATTATTCGTACATATGAGAGATTTAGATCATCCTATTAACTGGAGTCAAGCAAGAGCCTTAATCCCATGTAATGACACAGTTAAAAGGAATATCATTGAATCTTGTTTCATCAAGACAAATAATAGAAATGTTCTAAATTAAGTCTTGGTTTGTTTAAACTTGATGCTTTCATAATGAAAAAGTTGTAGATAATATAAGCAAACAAAATTAATATATTCAGTTTTTACCTGTTTTGGACTGTAAAGGTACTTTGTAATTTCAGTTAGGGTCAAATCTGTTTAGGTTTGTGACTGTGTGATATCCGATAATCCTGGATTATCTCTTTTAATTTTAACCTTTTGACAATTAACCATCTGGTATTCTTGATCTTGTTGGGTAGCTGAGACCTTTCTCTCCCATTGTATTTCATTCGCTCCTTGACAATGTCTGGGTAAAGACGAAAGCGCTTGGATTTCTGACTATCATTTTCCTGTGGTATTCGCTTATTTAATGAAGTCACGTGCATCTTCTGTGATCTTTTAAGCATACATGTATTTATATTCTTAAGGTGTTGCTTTTCGCAATGCATAACCTTCACTTCAGTAACTATAAAATGTTGCAAGTGTTTGCAATATGTTCAGATTCCATATTAGTTTGCTTAGGATTAATATGTTCTAATAATGTATGCTCAGATTTTACATAATGTATTTAAAAGTTAAGGAATAATGTAGAATGTGAAGAGAGAGAGAGAAATTAGCATTGTTCGTTGGAAGCAGGAAATTGCTGTCATCACTTGAGATAAGAAGAATTCGAGTTCTCCATTTTGTTTTGGCATACGACGTACATGACTGTGTCGGACTTGTGTGTCGTTGTTGAGAAGCTATGTGAAGATTTCACCATTTTTATGTAAAGTTGCATCATATTTCGCAAGATCGTTCCAGAGGAATTCTGAATAAACGTTTCATATGTCTGACACCTTTCATTTCATCTTAGTAACAAACGATTCTCTTGTATTAAAACTATTTGATATTACTTATAAATTATCTTTTATATCTCTCAATTTGCCAAAAGAGAATTTGTTGGGCTCGTAAGTGATTAAATGTGAAATGGAGAGATTTGTGACGTCACTCACGGATATGACATTTATTTCATTCAAAAAAATTCTATAATCATGTCTTTCATTTTAAGAGACTTATTGTCTTAAACCGTGTAATAATATATATTATTTATGATTGTAATCTCACTTTCTTTCTATTTATTATTTTGAAAGAGAATTTTTAAGATAATAGCTGTGTCTCGTTCCCAAAACTTTTGCCCAAGCATTTTGGGGGCTGAGATATCTTGACCAGTATCCATACGAAGAAAGAGCAATTATGTCATTCTGAGACTTACTCTCTCTCTCTCTCTCTCTCTCTCTCTCTCTCTCTCTCTCTCTCTCTCTCTCTCTCTCTCTCTCTCCGTATAAATAATTTTGATTTACATTAACGTAAAGATGTTATACTTAGTGGTTGGTCACTCATAAGTTTTGAGATTTAATTTAATTAGTTGTTCATTTGTGGAATTTGATCAGACGTACAAGTGTGTAGTGGAGCCTTTTTGGAATACTATGGTGAATTTTTGGAATAAATATATTGAATTTTGGAGCTGCAGCAAAACATAAGTGTATACCAATGTATGTTATTACACGTTTTAAATTGCAACTTAAAAATATTCACACTGGTTTGGCGAGACTATTTCACTACTTACATATTGCAAATTTTTATATTCTGTGTTTAATTCTTTTGAAGTGTTTTTTTTTATATATATTGTGTTAACATTCTTTTTTTTTGCATTTTGGTGGTGAATTTAATATCTTTATATATTGTGCGTTTGTATTTACAATTTGTTTGATTAGCTTAATTGTTTTCATTAATTAATCATTGCCTAGTTAATTGAGTTTAACACTTGTGAATTACTTTTCATTTACTTAGAAATCTTTTCAAGTTTGAGTGTTGTCTAACACTTGTGAGTTAATTTTTAAATCTTAATTGTTACTTAACACTTTGAATTATACTTGAATAGTTTAATTTCTTGATTTTGTGATAAATTAATTTTGATATAATTTTACTTAATAATTAATTCAAGAATTAAGTAAACTTTGTGTTTTTTCAAGGTAATAGTAAGTTTCCCTGAGATTGTGAATTTCACTTATATATTTTGAGTGTAATAATAATCTTTTATTTAAAATTTTTGTAACTGTTTTCCTTTTTTTTACCATATATTTAATTTTGTTTAGGTAGAAATATAGAGTGGTAATTGAGCTGTTTTCCTCAGCTTTGTTGAAGTGAGTCAGAACCAGGGAAATACTTAGACTTTTAAAAGTTGTTGATGGAGTTGATGCACGTTAGTTAATCTAATTACATATAAGATTACCTCACACCTGTTTAATGAACGTAGTCTGTTTTATAAGCTTTTAAGGGATCATGGTCGCCTTTAGAGTATTCAATCGTATTTTATCTGTGTCTGGCGTTGTTGTAGGTAACTATTTTATGATGGTAAGTGTAGTAACCAGACACTTGGCACTTCGTCACAATATATATATATATATATATATATATATATATATATATATATATATATATATATATATATATATATATATATACAATATATATATATATATATATATATATATATATATATTATATATATATATATATATATATATATATACAAAATTTTTGAAGTCTCAAAACTATTTCCTTGTACACAATCTATGTAATTACTTTCTATGATAAGAGAGTACACACCATTTAGTATTACCAAAATCATCTATTAAAAGAATGGTTGAATATAGAGAGTACTCTGTTTCATAAATTACTATAATTTTCTCAAAGGGTTATCAGAAGATATAACATTATAGGAGCAATGCTTTGCTCTGTGGCATTATTGACATTGACTCTGTTTTTTTACAATTATATGGCAAAGTGCCATTATTATGCAAACAAACAGTAGTCCTACTAAATTAAACATTGACACAGGAAGTGGAGGATCACGAACAATTAGGAATTAGGAAGGTACAATAACACTATGCAGTGTAGCATCATAATGCAAGTTTTCAGAGTCATTAGCATTCAGGTATATGGTTATCCGGAAATATTGGCACTGGCAGACTTAAGTGAGTGGCACTGTGATCCACAGGGGCTGGCACACAACGGGGTAGTCTATACATATCTGCAAAATATTCACACATAAAATACAGGTAATGAAAAAATCAAAAAGTTACGGTAACATGAAAGATTTCTCAAGTAAATCACAAATTCGCTACTGCATGATTGTAACCAAGTTGTTCACCTTAAGTTCAAGTGGCAAAATTAACTAAATAGTATAATTATGTCAAAAGAAAATACTCACTAGTCTCCATAGGAGACGGGACCTAGGAACAGGAATGGAATGAGAAAAAAGCTCATTTAAGAAGTAAGGATGAGTGCTAGAAACAGAGGGAAAGTGTCGACAAAACAATGTTCAGTTTTGGTAACTTCGTATGGCAGAATGAACGAGTGTGTCTGTATCAGGTTGTAGGCCAAGGGACGTGGGTCGCTTGCAGTCCTTCAATAAGGAATCAAAGACATTTTTTCCATCAACACGAACCAAACATAGTTGTGTAAGTCCACCAGAACCTGTTATTCAGAGTCCAAGGTATAGTTCTTGTTTACTAGCCTTCTTCTAGTTTCCATGTGCGGCAAATCCTATGATGCCATGAGTATTCAGTTTACTATCATAATGACCTCTTCAGGCTAGGCCAGCGCTGAGTGTCCTTATCCCTCACTAAGGTTTGTAAAATACAATGTATGTTTAAGTCCTACCAAGGTCCAATCTAACCAGATATTTAAACTGGTGGCAGACAGTCCAAACTGGATCTTGTTGTTCTCAAAACACAGGTCCGTTGAGTGTCGATTCGTCTCGGTTCCTTTATGGCGGCTGCTCCTACTTGCCTACTGTATACTGAAACGACGTTTAAAAGACGGCAGTAAAGTGTGAAGGATAAAGCAAATGATACAAGTGCAGTTGGTTCGAGAGAATTTAAGAAGCTATACAGGTCGAGGAGGCGAGTCGGGACTTCGAGAGTCGATAACAATGATAAGGGTCGGGTCAAGTAAAAATGGGATCACGGTCAGGTAGAAGGTTAAGGATTATCCCTGGTCTCCCCACCCATGAGATGTGAAATTTTACTACTTGGTACGTATCTCGTACTCTAATGACTTTCTGACAAATTAATCTGGTACCTATTACAACAGACAACGGGGCGCAATTCCTCGTACGCTTTGCCCATTTGTGGGTTCATAGCATTGTATGTGATCTTGGGCATCATCGCGGTGAAATGACCTTGAACAGCTGGTAAACAGGACACGGGCTACCGGACGTAAAGCCAGCGACGTAAATTGCGCCGCAAATGTACGCGCAAAGAAAGCAAGGTCGGACGTCTACCTGAACTTACGCCGATCAACTTCACGTCAAGAACCACCCGCCCACCGTTGTGGGGCTGTGCTGTTGCCAGGGGTATGAGCACATTACTACAGTTTTTAATTTTTTTTTATTTTTATTCTCTTTGAATCCGCGAAAGACATCTACAACACAGCTGAATATTACAGTTGAAAATTATATGCACACAAAATCGAGATTTATTATCATTGAGAGAGAGAGAGAGAGAGAGAGAGAGAGAGAGAGAGAGAGAGAGAGATTTACCAGATATATACTTTCTAATTGTACAACAGAAACATTTCAGTAGACGCAATTAGAATAATGGTTGTAAATGAGCACATCACTGATTATATATTAACCCCATTTCTGAATGATATTTATAGCAATAACCAAGTAACCAGTCGACAAGGAATACAATACGTAGTTTTAGAAATTATGTTTATGAAACGCTTTGGGAGCTCTTATATAAGATTAGCACTAGAATTGTCTTGCTTCGATTTTACATTCAGACATACACTTAGACTTATAAAACTGTTGACTATGGGCGATTTATATTTAAGCGATATAGAATAACATCTAATAACTTATCAAACATTCTTAGAAAAATAAATAGGAATTCTACCTATTCAAGATAATATTTTTTTAGATGTATATAGGAATTCCTCTTATTTACATTATTTGTTACACCATTATTGTAAGACTGCTATTCAGAAGAAATAAATATCTTCGACACTTCCATAATCTGAGGATACCGTGTTACCGGGAAAGTGTTCGTGTGTGTGTGTGTGTGTGTGTGTGAAAGTTATTCTAGCAGATTATACTATACGTTTGCTGTCTACAAGTGAAGTCTTTTGTTATTTTTGGCCTAAGCAGTAAAGGTTATTTCAAAAAGGACTACTAGACATCCTAACAATTGTCTTCGTCAGAAATTTCCCCAGATATTTTTATATTCGTTATCCATTTCCCACTCGCCTTTTATTGAAACCTTGTCTCATATTCTGAATCGTGATCAGCCACCTGAGACACAGAGAAACAGCCCCTGGGCTATGAAGCCATTAGTCCTGCTCCCACACAAATGGTTCGCACTGCATGGGTCCATATAAGTACTCGTCCAACCCGGGATTATTCATAGCCTAAAGGAAACCTTACCAATAACATCAGGCCCCAACTCCTCTACTTCCTGCGTTGCTAATCATAAATTAATTTCTTACTGGATTAGGTATGGCAGAACCGACGTATAGGCGGTAGATGCCGGAATCCTGTTGACGAAAATGACCCGGTTGTTGATTTCTGGTTGAGATTTGTGTACCGGAACGCTGGGAATACTACCTTGGAATAGAGCCTGGGATTACCCTGTATCCCTCTGACAGATTCCAATTCATTGTTTGATTGATGATAGCGGTCAAAAGTCAGGAGAAAGTGGAAATCGTATTAGGAGCCAGTGCTAAAGGATTATTCCAAAATCCGCCATTGTCAATGACAGAAATAACTGAGACCGCAGGTCTTCGGATAATCCTGTGGCCATATTTTTCAAGTTGATTTTCCAACAGATGACCCGAGGGCGCCGACCTGACCTTTTATACCACGCTACAGCGTTGCCATGTCGTACAGGGTTGTAAATGTGTGAATCGGTTTCGCCGTAGGCTGCAGCGCAATTAGGAGGCCCACGTGCTTCGCGGCGGAAAGAAAACAACGACGGCGAACAATGCAGGTGACCCTAGCGCGTACCCCGTAGCAGTCACCGTGGGTCCCACGTGCAATGCCTGGAGCTACGTCAGGAGACATTTGGCGTGACCACCCACGACTTTGTTTTGAACATTTCAAAACTGGAGTGGGCTAACGGCGCCCTAGTGGGCGGAGCTTAGCACCCGGGACGACACGTCGCCGTACGTTTACGATTTTACGTGTGTTTTACGTTACATTTACGGTTTACTGACGTGAGCTGTTGCGTTGATACGTGAATGTGTGACCTTAGCATTATGCTAAGGTCACACATTCACGTATCAACGCACGCACGGCCACGCATGAGCGGAAATTGGTAGTTGGCAACAGCTCACGTCAGTAAACCGTAAATGTAACGTAAAACACACGTAAAATCGTAAACGTACGGCGACGTGTCGTCGGGTGCTAAGCTCCGCCCCACTAGGGCGCCGTAGACCCACTCCAGTTTTGAAATGTTCAAAACAAGTCGTGGGTGGTCAACGCCAAATGTCACAATGACGTAGCTCCAGGCATTGCACGTGGGATCCACGGTGACTGCTGCGGGGTAGGCGCTAGGGTCACCTGCATTGTTCGCCGTCGTTGTTTTCTTTCCGCCGCGAAGCACGTGGGCCTCCTAATTGCGCTGCAGCCTACGGCGAAAACCGATTCACACATTTACAACCCTGTACGACATGGCAACGCTGTAGCGTGGTATATAGGTCAGGTCGGCGCCCTCGGGTCATCTGTTGGAAAATCACTTGAAAATATGGCCACAGGATTATCCCAAGACCTGACGGTCTCCAGTTATTTCTTTCATTGACAATGGCGGATTTTGGAATAATCCTTTAGCACTGGCTCCTAATACGATTTCCACTTTCTCCTGACTTTTGACCGCTATCATCAATCAAACAATGAATTGGAATCTGTCAGAGGGATACAGGGTAATCCCAGGCTCTATTCCCAAGGTAGTATTCCAGCGTTCCGGTACACAAATCTCAACCAGAAATCAACAACCGGGTCATTTTCGTCAACAGGATTCCGGCATCTACCGCCTATACGTCGTCTGTCACACCTGCTCCAGTAAGAAATTAATTTATGATTAGCAACGCAGGAACAGTAGAGGAGTTGGGGCCTGGTGTTATTGGTAAGGTTTCCTTTAGGCCATGAATAATCCCGGTTGGACGAGTACTTATATGGACCCATGCAGTGCGAACCATTTGTGTGGGAGCAGGACTAATGGCTTCATAGCCCAGGGGCTGTTTCTCTGTGTCTCAGGTGGCTGATCACGATTCTGAATATGGAGAGAAGGTTTCAATAAAAGGCGAGTGGGAAATGGATAACGAATATAAAAATACTGGGGAAATTTCTGACGAAGACAATTGTTAGGATGTCTAGTAGTCCTTTTTGAAATAACCTTTACTGCTTAGGCCAAAAATAACAAAAGACTTCACTTGTAGACAGCAAACGTATAGTATAATCTGCTAGAATAACTTTCACACACACACACACACACACGAACACTTTCCCGGTAACACGGTATTCTCAGATTATGGAAGTGTCGAAGATATTTATTTCTTCTGAATAGCAGTCTTACAATAATGGTGTAACAAATAATGTAAATATCTAAGAGGAATTCCTATATACATCTAAAAAATATTATCTTGAATAGGTAGAATTCCTATTTATTTTTAAGAATGTTTAATAAGTTATTAGATGTTATTCTATATCGCTTAAATATAAATCGCCCATAGTCAACAGTTTTATAAGTCTAATGTATGTCTGAATGGTAAATCGAAGCAAGACTATTATAGTGCTAATCTTATATAAGAGCTCCCAAAGCGTTCATAAATCATAATTCCTAAAACTACGTATTGTATTCCTTGTCGACTGGTTACTTGGTTATTGCTATAAATATCATTCAGAAATGGTGTTAATATATAATAAGTGATGTGCTCATTTACAACCATTATTCTAATTGCGTCTACTGAAATGTTTTTGTTGTACAATTAGAAAGTATATATCTTGGAAAAAAAAAAAAAAAAAAAAAAAAAAAAAAAAAAAAAAAAAAAAAAAAAAAAAAAAAAAAAAAAAAAAAAAAAAAAAAAAAAAAAAAAAAAAAAAAAAAAAAAAAAAAAAAAAAAAAAAATAAATCTCTCTCTCTCTCTCTCAATGATAATAAATCTCGATTTTGTGTGCATATAATTTTCAACTGTAATATTCAGCTGTGTTGTAGATGTCTTTCGCGGATTCAAACAGAAATAAAATATAAAAAAAATTAAACTGTAGTAATGTGCTCATACCCCTGGCAACAGCACAGCCCCACCCCACAACGGTGGGCGTGGTCTTGACGTGAAGTTGATCGGCGTAAGTTCCAGGTAGACGTCCGACCTTGCTTTCTTTGCGCGTACATTTGCGGCGCAATTTACGTCGCTGGCTTTACGTCCGGTAGCCCGTGTCCTGTTTACCAGCTGTTTCAGGTCATTTCACCGCGATGATGCCCAAGATCCACATACGTGGGCATACGCCGTCGTGATACGTGAATGTGTGACCCCAGCATTAGCCACTTGCAAACCCTGACGGAGATGACAGGTCATTTATCATCACGAAACCAATTATAAGGAAAAAACCCATTAAAAGGGGTTTAGTCTTCGTTCGTATTTAGCAGTACAATAGGGTGAAAAACAGCCGAGTCAAAACAGTCTCAGGGATCTTTCTCCGATTCGTAAGATAGAAATTCTTAAGTAGTTCAAAAACAAGGAAATCAGTTATTCTCCCT
>NC_087220.1:36932120-36944202 GCF_015104395.2 Macrobrachium nipponense | reverse complement strand
ACTTACGTTAGCGGTCTTAAAGATTAAGTTAGCCAAGTGCGACTTTTAGAGAAAGATTGCATATTTAGGTCATGTCACATCCAAAGAAGGAAGTTAGAGTAAATAACGATAAAATCAAAGCAATTGCAGATTTTCCTGTCCCTGAGTCAAAGTAACAAGTCAGGTCATTCTTGGGGATGGCAGGGTTTTTCAAAAGGGCTCGATGGTTTCTAACAATCTGAGATTTTGATGCAAAGCTCAGATACATTTAGGGCAGACATAATGTGGTGGCTGATGCTCTATGTAGAAGTTTCTATGATACGGAAAGGTTTCAAGTTTGTGTGGTTTCTAGCAGTTCCATACAATGAGATATTAGTTTGATAGAGCAAAGACAAGATGGGGATGAAATTTTAGCGGACGTGAAGGTGTTCTTTAGAGGTGAATTAATCGGAAAAGGTTATAAGTAACCTCCTCCAGGTTTGGAATTAGAGGGTAGTTTGTTGGTTAGGAAAATTAATTATAAATTAAAGACGAGTGTAAGTAAAGGGGATACGACACAGATTGTGATTCCGAAAGTCCTAATTCCTGTAGCTTTAGATATAGTACATAGCAAGTTTGGTAGTTCACATTTGGGGGTTGAAAAGACATATAATGGGATGCGTAATATATATATTTGGAAGAATATGTGGACAGACGTGGAGAATTTTGTTATAAAGTTTATTGTGTGCAACAATTGTAAACCTGCAAGGGTGACTTCTTGCAAATTTGGAGCATATCTGATACCCAGTAGACCTTTCCAGAGAATACACATGGGTATCTTGGAGAATTTCTGTGAATCGTGGTACGGCTAGAGGTATTTGTATTTGTTGGTGATAAAATATGAACTAACGAGAGTAATGGAAATTTTCCTACTAAAGCATAAAACGACAGAAGAAGTGGCTGTGGCATTCTTCTATGAGCCATATGCAGGAAGCACTTGCAAGGGAATCTCGGAATATTCAAGTTCCAGCAACACAGGTGGCTGTTACGGTTTCTCCACTAGAAAGGTGACAAAGTGGACGAATTTCTCTTCCCAGAACGTTGCACATTCCTAGTGATTGCCACCATGTTGACGATTATGATAGTCATGATGTGCGCGCCAGGGCCGTTAAACTTGGGTGCAACTGATGGGGTACAAAGAAACTAGCATCGGAATTCGCTGTGACTCATGTGGCAGGATACATTATGCGGAACTAATAAACCACTGAAGGCAGTGGCCACGCCATATTACCTGTCCCATTAAAGGTGGTTAAGAATTTGAGTGTAGAGACCGTGTTGTGGAAAAAGCTTCAAGATGTTAAACGGTGGATCAGCGAATATTTTGGGTGAATGTTCGGGAGTTGCTGACAAAGTGAACTTATCAAATCATGGTACGTAAGCGCATGTCCGCAAATTGACCCAGCGGGTGGACTATGTGAGAGAGGTCACAAAGAATTTTATAGCAGAAACATAGGAACGCTTGCATCTGCGCATTTGCACGTCCTTCAGGGAGCGTGCAAATAATCCCCTAGAAGAATTTGGTGAGATAACTGGTGAGACACCATTCATTACATCATCTCATATAATGTAAAAAGAAAAAGTATTTTGTGTTGTTAGGTACAAGACTTTTGCTGGACATTGAACAATTTGCAAGTGCCCCCGAAATAAGCCGAATTGCAGTGAAAAACGTTGAGTTTCTAATCAGTATCTTTTTCTCCCATGTATACAGAAACATTTTTTTTCCCATGTATTCAGAAACATTTTTTTTATTTTCACTACTCCCATTTATTTTAATGGCTCATCCATTTTAATTTTTATTTATGAAGGTTATAATTTCTTTTCTCTCAGATGGATTCAATGACGCCAAAACAGGAATTCTAAATTATATTGACTGACATGTTTACATGTCTGAGTTTGGGGAAAATTCTTTTGCTAGAAGTGATTACACTTCATGTTTGGGTTTTTCAATTCCTTTCCTTTTTTATTATGTTATTTTTTCGGAGGAAATAAAGGTTCTATTTTTGATATTTTGGAGTTTGGTCTAGCCCCAGATTTAATGACTTTGAAAATAGTAGTAGGGATGCTGGTTGCAGAGATTTCCCAAGGCAGGTGCCAGATGTTTATTGAGGTCAACATTACCAAGTTGGTTTTTTTTAGAGAAGGCCAAAGTTAGGTATTGTCAATATATATATATATATATAATATATATATATATATATATATATATATATATATATATATATATATATATATATACGTATATATATATATATATATATATATATATATATATATATATATATATATATATATATATATATATATTGACAATACCTAACTTTGGCCAGAGTTTCGTTTTTTTTTATTAGACAAGGTCAATTAGACCTGCATAACAGATATATATATATATATATATATATATATATATATATATATATATATATATATATATATATATATATATATCGTTATGCAGGTCTAATTGACCTTGTCTAATAAAAAAAAAAACGAAACTCTGGGATAAAAAGATAGAGCCTTTATTTCTACACACAAAAAATGAAGTAGAATGAAAATGAATTGGAAATCCCAAAAACATGAAATAAAATCACTTTTAGTATTAATCATCTCAATTAAAATGCCACACACCACCTCTCCATAAAAACACACCAGTTCAATCACTATTTCTATATCCCAAAAACTAAGCGGTAAAAGTGTCAGTCAGAGCATTCACTTTATGTGGTGACATTCGAATCTATCTGAGGAAAGAAACCACAAATATCAGAATTTAAATAAAAATGGATACGGACACAATAAAATGGAAAAGCTTAATTATGACATGGGAGAAAAATAAAATGTTTTTCACTGCACTTCGGCTTCTCTCGGGACGTCTGTAAAATGTTAAATTGTTTAAAAAAGTCTTATATCAATATTACCTTTTCACCTGCAGTCTCATTATATTACACCTTAAGGAGCTCTGGTGTTCACACATACAGACTCATTAAATTGTTGTAGAAAGTTCCATGAACACTCCCTGTTTGGCGCACGAACAGACACATACATGTTCTTATTTTTCTGACGTCACGATCACATGACTCTCGACCAGCAGCTTGGTTAATTTGCCCACTTACACTCTCTCGCCTCTGAGGCTTTATAATGTTTGCCTTTGTCGGCTGTGTCGCTCATCCACCCAAAGTATTCGCTGATAACTTGAAGCTTTTACCACAACACCCGCAACTGTTTGTTGAACACTCCAATCGTTCGTGATAAAGAACGTTGCAACCTATATTTAAATTTCTATCGCTTTCAGTTAGGGCAGTTAACACGACTCGGCCACACCATTCATTCCCCTCCTGGGCATGCTACGCGCCCAGTAGTTCATAGTTCCATATAATTTATCTTGCTGTATGAGGCACAGCAGTTTCTGACGCTGGTCTCATCTTACCCCGCCTCCCATAAGAAAATTCAACGACCCCGGTTATGCACATAGTGGCCATCATTATCGCCAAAATGATGGCGATTGCTGGGAATGTTGCTTTCCAGTGGAGGATCTGTTACGGCCTCCTATGTTGCTGAACTTGAATATTCCGCGACTCCCATGAAGTGCTTCCTGCTCCCGCCGCGTAGAAGTATCGTAGATCCCCCTGTTTAGCCCCGGAAATCATCCTGAGACGACTACTACTACTGTAGTAGTAGTGTAGTAGTAGTAGTAGTAGTAATCCGTGATCTCGTCGCCCGTGGTGAAGACCATACATCTGATGCAGTAGATCTTTAAGTTGTTCCCTCTGTCACAACTTGGAAATTCTCTTAAGTCATCGTATGCCAGTGTTTCGTCATGAACAAGTTTAGCTGACACCCTGACAAGTCAATGCAAGTCTATGTATTTTTAGAAAGAAAACCCTACTCCCGCACACATATCTGTCTATCCACTGACCCTTTTAAAAGCACTGGAAAAAGCTTTTATCACTATCTGATAACTCAGCAATTAACCCTTATGTGACAAGTGCAGCAACAAACCCTGTAATGCTTATACAACTAATCCCCAGCAAATATAAAGTTTGACCTCCATTCATATGTCACATTTTTCAAAGTAAATTCTAAATCTCCCAAATGTAATACATCCCCTGAAATCTTCCCATGTAAAACTGCTTTTACCGCTCCCGCTTGGCTTTTAATTTCCACCAACAAAGACTTTCTTTTTCAATATTAACCAGCGTAATTTGAAGCGAAAAGAAGACAATGGTGATGTCTATGTCACCTCTAATAAGAGTCTGAAACTCATCTATATGTTATGTATCCCGAAAATTTATTTTAAAATACCCTAAAAATAACATGTCATCCCCCCGCCCCCCCCCCTCCCCCCCCCCCCCCAAAAAAAAAAGAATATAAAAAATCCATTAACACCACTTAATCTCAGTTATAGATTCCCCTAACAAAAAGGAAAAAAATTCAAATTCTTTCATCATATTAACAAAGAACACACACACACACACACACAAATTATCGTCACAACCAAATCAGTAGCAATCCATGCATAACTCCCTAAATTCCTCATAACGGAACGTCATCATCTAAAATGCTAGGAAGAAAAAAACCCTATGAGCATTCAACTCGAAAGGAAAACTGTAACAATAGTCTCATTTATGACACCTCTCAACGTCGTCAGCACCAAACGACCTGTTTATCCCAAAAATTCAGCTAACCTCATCAACCCCGCAGTCACCATTAAACTAAAAAAAATCCTCATCAGTAACACAAATCCTCTGTGAAACTGGTGCTCTTCCGCTTTAATTGCTACAGTATTTATAGGTGCTCCCTTTTGACGAACTATAACCGAGAGACCATGAGATGTACCACTCCGCCACACAGATGTTCATAGACAACCGCTTGGACAACTTAAAAATCAATGTAGGGCTAACAATGTCCAGTCCGATAACCCGAGTGAGAAACAGCAGCAATTCGTTCATACAAGCATCGTACGGAGTGAAGCAAGAAGAAGATCTAAATTGCGGGAAAGATGGGAAAATGAGGCCTTTGTTCCCTATAGGACTTAATCTCTGTATTAGCAAGGTGTCATCTGCAGAATCTGTCATTATTAATATATTTATTGCTGATATTTTACTTTTTTATTATTACTGTGGATGCTATCAAGGTTAAAAGTTTCCTACATACAGTTTCGTATTTTAGCTTTCTCTGGACCTGACTACTAACCACCTAAGGTCTCTAGCTGAAATTTAAGTTATATAACCTGTGCACTAACTATTATAATTCTCAATGCATTTTTTCTTCTCCAATATTATTACCGTTATAATCAGTATTATGATTAGTATCTTGTGTTACTTCAGCTATTGTGTGGATATTGCTGCTTATTCATTTTTTATCATGTCTCATGTATCTAGATAGTGTATGCTACTGTCTGTATTTTATATATTCCATGTATTCCCTAGCTTCCTTTAGTCATTAGTTATTATTATTATTCATTATTACATTATTATTATTATTATTATTATTATTATTATTTATTATTATTATTATTATTATTATTTATTAATAATTCCTCAAAGGAATTACTCGCTAACCTTTATTCAGCCACTAGTACCAAAAAACCTTCCTCTATCATATAACCACCAATATGATACACGCTGCCTTAGGCTAAATAAAGACATTAAGCAACTCTAATACCACCAAACATATACAGCACCAAAAAAAAAAAAAAAAAAAAAAAAAAAACCACTATACGGATATAATCTCAGAAAACCATTAATCATGAATTATTATTCATAAATCACTAAAACAACATCTGCGACATAACCTCATAAGACTGTAACCCGCCAAAAACCCATAAAACAACAAAACCACAATGAACCAGTACCACCGATCACCACTCCATTGCCTCATAAAACCAAAGATCATCACCAAAAATCTTCACCATCAAAATCATCAACACCAAAAATCAAATAATACCACAATATTTATCCTTATCCCGCTAGTAACACCATGGTATTCATCATATAACACCAAAGGATAGCAACTCCCATAATATCTCTCAACTCCACGGTATTTTCCACACATTGTTTCACCCAAATTATTCCATTATTATGACAATTACCCCCAGATATTTATGCCAAATCACCGCAGTTGCGAATGATAAGAAAACTGGAAGAAGTGTTAAATAATAGTGAGTAACAAAAACATAAAACTCTACAGGTCTCTTTCTTCTACATTTTACCATCCATTTGTGAAAAAAAGAGAGAGAACAAAATGTATAACAGCGCAATTTCCTCTTTTACTATTGTCCCGTCTTCTTGACCTTAGATATATGCATTTATCGTGAAAGGCCTGTCTTTTCATCCAAGACTAAAAACGTGTTTCCTCTCTTGTCTTCAACAACCCTAAAAGGACCTCAAATTTTGGACCTAATTTATAAATGATTTCATTTCTCACATTGACCTTCATGAACACATTATCCCCAACAGCAACTTTAACATCTAATGATCTCCAATAGCTTCTTTCCACCATTTCTCGTGTCTTCGACTTGAGATTACGGCTGAGACAAGCGTGTCCCTCTATTTTTTATTTTTATTTTTCATGTAGAGGTTGATGACTGAATTATATCTTCCCAACTGGAAGGTATGGACAACAAATCAAATGTTCCTCGCGCTAGGCAACCAAATAATGCTTAGAATTGAGATATTATAATAGAATCAGTGTGTGCATGGAAGATTCCTCGAACGATATGTTCGTTCATGTGTCTGTTTATGTGAATGAGACCATCGGGAGATAAGTTTTATTTGAAATAGATTACTTTCCCACCAAGGAAAAGATAGAATGTAGAAACTCTATTATGTGTAGATCAGGAATTATGAAATGAGTGATGTGTTATGACACAATCTGTTTTGCACAACGAACTCGTTACATGACCTTGACGTCATCTAAAGGAAGTGCTCCTACGAGAATGCTTGTTCGTTCGCGTGTGAAGTTCCCCCTTCTCTGAGAGCTTTCCATATAATATTTTTCATGGTCATTATCCGCCCACCCTGGGAGAGAACATGGAAAGATGGCGTTAAATGACGACAGTAGAAACTAAGGATATGGACATTAGAGGTGAGCGTCGTTGAAAAAACGTTATTAGTGACATGTGTGCTAATAAGAGCTATATTTCCTTCTGACAGGAACTCTGTCAATCTATTACTCTGTCGGCTTATGTGAGCCGAATTATTACCAGTTTTCATCATTCATAACGGTATTGAACGTGTTGAACAAACAAATTTATTTACTGCATGACTATTCAATTTTTGTGGAATTAATATGTCGGAGCTTGGAGAAAAGAGTATCTCATTTTGCTTATCATTTGTTGACCTTTTTCTCCTTATTTGAGTTCTTAAATCTATCTGTTTCGGATAGTTAGGGTCTTGCTTTTCTTTTGAGAAATAAAGTATGTTTTTGTAGTTCAGAGTTTAATTCAATGCTCTTATTAAATATTGCTAACATCTTGTTTGTTGATTAGAGATTTCAAGTGGGTCCGCTACCAGTATTAGTGCCTCCTCTGTGGTTTACATATGTATATTTTCATTTTCCCTGTGGATATATATTAATATATATATATATATATATATATATATAATATATATATATATATATGATATATGTATATATATATATATATATATATATCCACAGGGAAAATGAAAATGGCCAGTAAATCCTCCCGACCGAGTAGTTAGTAGTAGATATTTTCAATATACATCCCGATGGGATCGTACATACGAACATACAGACAGTTGAAAACCAAATATTCAGACCTAACAGGTGTGGAAAGGATGGAGACACTGCACTCATTAGTGAAGAGGATTGGAGACCTTACATTTAATAATGATAGATTAATGTTTATAAATTCGATTATTGTGGGGTGACCCACCTACTTTTCCCCGTCCGTCAACTACTTACAGGAAATTTTAAAAATTTTGCATATTTCTATTAAAATTAATGGGAGTCTGTAAAATGTGTATATTTTAAGGAAGGTAGTGGCCTGACAGGGAAAAGGTAAGTGTGGACGAGTATTGCATTTGTCACTCATGAGTATAATGTCGCCACTTCCTGCAATTCTGTTAAGTGTTATTATTTGGTTTCCACCTCCCTGTTTGTTTCTTAAGTAGTGTCCTGTTAATCATATACGCTGCATCATTTTAATTTACATTATCTTCAAAGACAGATAGAATTGATAAAAATGAAAAGAAAACATCCATTATTCATTAACCCTATATTAACTTGATAAAAATTCAAACATGACAAAATATTAAACTTTATTTCTTCGGTACATAGAGGAAGAAATGTACTCATAAAATATAACAACATTTAGATAAATGATGTTCTTCTTTTGTGCAAAGGGGGAAAAATATAAAACGCTGAACTAAATTATTAGACATATTCAGCAGAGGTCACTTTACTCTCTGAATACATATAGCGGTGGGACAGTCATAAAGTCCCCTCTCCCCTCTCCAGAATTTCCAGAGAGCATATTTATAGATATGTATAGTTTATATTTTAGATTTCTCCTTCAGATTTATACTTCTCCTAAAATGTTTGAATAGATGGTGTGACTGCACGGTTACTTCGTAAAAAATGTATTAACATTTTATCTCATACTTCAGGTTATTAACAGCATAAAACATTCTAGCTACAGTTGCTGTGGTTCCATTCTGCTAACTCCAGTTAGTTAATAAAACTTCAAAGGAGCAAGGCTATAGGAACAGGAAAGGGAAGTCTCAAATCCTGTGATAATGATGCGCAGTGCGCACAGGAATGGAATTTTTACCGCTATTACAAATATATATTATAGCACTTATTAATATTATTAATATTATGATGACTTTTTTTATTGTTCATAATATTATCACTTATTCCATTTCATCGACTGATATTTGCTTTGCTTGTTTTTATCATACAAAACTAATTTAGTCGCCTGATCAGTTAATGAACATCTGAGTACTTTCATCTCATCATCATCATCATCATCAAAATAATAATAATAAATAATAACAATAATAATAAATAATAATAATAATAATAATAATAATAATAATAATAATAATAACAACCTTACAGCAATGAAAGGGCAGATCGTCAGTGTGTGATCGAATCTCCTCTCACTCACCCTTTCCAAAAGGAAGACAAAATTAGAAACATTATAAAAATGAGCTTATAATTCCGAAAGAGACCAGATATGGCTTTAAAGAACGCTTTGGTAAATGTTAAAACCGAAAACATGAAAAGTTAAGAACATCCCATGGCAGGTATCATCGACGCTTCTTATCTTGTCTGATCGACAACTTCATATTATGAACTGTCACATCTGAGCAGAGCACCGAGCTCTTCCGCCTATCACATCAGTACCAAAACATCAGGTTAGAACTGAACTGTTTTTTTCGTGGCCATATAGTAGTATGTTATTCAGAAACTGAAGCCATCGAATAATTCGGTGATTACCTTGTTTTATGACATTTTACCGTTTCCTCTTCAGATTACGGCAGGAAAGAAAAGTGATATTCTGAGGTACTTAAAGATTTTGGAAAAAATTATTACTTAAAAATCTGATATAACGCCAAACAACTTATAACAATCATACACTTGAAGATCAGGTAAGATCATGAGTATGATCTTATCAAATCAAGAAATCCTTCGAAGGACTGATATGTCAAAAACAAAATAATTGTGGTTATTAACAAAACTTGAGAAATATAAACACCCCTTACCTTTCCATAATGTCAGAAATAAGCTACAGTGCAATATAGCTTTCCCGTTAGGTACTTTTATGAAGTAGTTCTGCATTCATGAATAAGAAATGTGCTAACACTCCACGAAAGTGTGCATTTGGTAGATATAAAAAAAAAACAGCAATATCAGAAAACCCAGTATATTTATGTTCAGAGATGAATAAAAACCGGCATTGCACAATATACTCGTACATGAAAAGAATTTCGTTTACAATTTCTTTTCCCTTTCTTTCTTGTGATGTCCTTTGGTAATTCTTTTCTTCTTCAGGCTCGGAGGATGCGTTCATACATCTCGAGGAAGGAGTCGATCAAGGATTCACGTTTTTTACGAGATCCTGCGTTTGGGATAACTGTCCTAAATGCAAAGTATGAGGAAAATTTTATCTGCTTTCTATTATTTTTGGAAGGGGCATAGTTGGTGAATTGAATTTCACAGGAAAAATAGTGAAGTAGTCAATTGCATGAATGTTGTTAATTTATTTTAGTAATTCTTGGGTAATCTCTGCAAAGAAAATATATATATATATATATATATATATATATATATATATATATATATATATATATATATATGTATATATATATATATATAATATATATATATATATATATATATTGTGTGTGTGTGTGTGTGTGTGCAAATAAATACTTCTGTGCAACAGGATATGTCTTATATATAAAAGGCCCTATTAAAACATTCTGATTTAAAGCTAAGGACTATATTTCGGCGGACTTAGTCCTACTTTTATCCAGTAGTGAATAACAGAAGTAGTTACATTGGTGAAATATATAGTGGGAGATATGCATTTAGGAGATGCCAGGGGTCACTGCGTAGCTGATGTTGGTTCTGTTAATTGTCTTAATCCACTTCATCTTTGCCTTAAGGAAGATATTATCTATATGGTCAAAGTCCCAGGTTCCATTGGAAAGGTTGATCCTATTATCTGACATTTGTATCAACAAGTGCTTTTGTGTACAATTCAGGATGAGTTCCAGTCCATGGTACAGATCATGTTTATTTATATATGATGGAAAATTGCCGAATTGTGTCATCTATATCTAACTGAGCACTTATGTTGAGTTCACCATTTCTGGGAGATTTTCCTGTGAATCCATAGTATGACTTATCACAATCCCGACGGGAGATTTCATAAACTCCTGCGTCTTTCCCCAATGTATTCTTATAGTGAAGAAGAATGTGATGGGGAGACCTAAGTTATGTGTGGTCTTATGTAAATTATCCACATGAGGGATTATGATTTTGTTTATGAATTTTTCCTTTTCTTTGTTTTTTGTGGGTTTGCTTTATGGCTCTTTCTATTATATGTTTGGGGTATTTTAACATGGTAAGTTGATTCTGATTATTTCAAGTTCTTTGGTAAGAAAGTGTGGGGAGCAAATTCTCAGGGCTCAAAGAAATAAGTTACTTACTATGCTGATTTTGACAGAAATATCATGATAACTGTAAAAATGTATGCATGAAAGTGAGATTGCCGCTTTCGTGAAGACAGTGAATTTGTAGTTATTTCACTTTAAATTTTTTGGTTGGAACCAAAGAAATTTAATTTTTGTAGAAAGACATCAAAATCGTTCCACTCGCTTTTCCATTATGTTAAGATGTCGTCTATACAACAAAGCAGACATTTGTGGGGAAGCAGAGGAACTGATGGGAAGAACCAGCAGACATGAAGTGTCAAGAGGCGAAAAGTGGTGGTGGCATGAAGCGGTGCAAGAATTAATCAAAAGAAAAAAAAAAGCATTCAAGGACTGAAGAGTAAGGCATGCACAGGATGTAGAAGAATGGCACAGAGAAGAGGAAAGAGATGAAAGAAAGAGTGTAAGTATGGCTATTGGAAGGGTGGCAGAGCAGTTGAATGAAAGACTAGGAATGAGAGAAGGATAAAAGGATATCTATTAAGATTTCAAACTTGAGTAAAATGGCAGAGAAAGGATTTGGGTAATTTGGGTGTTATCAAAGATAGAGATGGAATTATATTATATAGGGATGAAGACATTAAGAATGGATGGAGAGAGTGCTTTGAACAACTTTTAAATACTGAAAACGAGAGAGAGGAAATGGGGAAGCACAGAAGGTGGAGGAACAAGTGATGGAGATACAAGATAAAGAAGTGAAGAGAGCATTAAGTAAAATGAAGAATTGCAAAGCACCAGGTTCATCAGAGTTCCAAATTGAAATGATCTAATTACTAGGTACAGAGGGGAGAAATGGATGCTGTATTTATTAAAAGCTATATGGGAAGAGGAAGAAATGTCAAGAGACTGAGAGGAGAGTCTAATGGTTTACATATAATTAT
>NC_087220.1:36922120-36929620 GCF_015104395.2 Macrobrachium nipponense | reverse complement strand
AGTTTCACATATCGGTGACAGAAGGCAAACCTCCTCGCAATTATGCTGCCAGTTGCACATAGTTTACGACGCCTCTGTTCAATGTCTGACATCTTTTATGAAGGTCGTCCATGATAATGTGGTTCAAATACGGAAACTCGTGCACGAATTCCAGCCGATGATTTCAGAGGAAAATTTGTGGTTCTGCAATATGCTTAAGCGATCTCGGGAGCAGCGACATGCACTGGGTCTTGGTTTCTCTGTATCGGATACCAAATTCCTCTGCATAGTGTCGATGAGTCGTTGGAGACCTTGCACTGATGGGGAAATCAGAGCCATTTCGTGGGCGTAACTAAGGTTGTTTACACTTGGTTCATTTACAGTGCAACCGATTGGGAGTGAGTTTAGTTTGACATTCAAGGCATCTGTGTACGTATTAATCAGGCATGGGGAGAGCATGCCCCCTTGTCGAAGCTCGTTTAGGGAGCCGAGGGTGTCTGATAATACGTTACCCCATTTGACACAGAATTGCTGTGTGGAGAACCAGCAATGTAAAATGCCAATTACATAAAGGGGTGTACCCCTTTTATGCAGCTTCAGGAAGAACTTCAGGTAGTTTACTCTGTCAAATGTTTTTCTCACATCCAATAAACATAGGAAAAAAGGAGAGGTTGATGATAGGTAATAGTTCAGCAATTCTTTCAGTATGTAGATGCAGGTGTCAGTTGAGTGGTTTGCTTAAAAACCGAACTGGTTGTCAGTATGTGGTTAATTATTTAAATTTAGGTGTCTGAACGACAGTTGGGTAGTTTCTCTCGCCATTACTTTTGCTATACAGTTTGTCTCTCCTTATGCCTTTCTTTCTCTTTGTTGGCAGCGAATAAGATATTTTGCTGTGAATAATTTGCAGGGAGTCCTCTCTCCTCTCTCTCTCTCTCTCTCTCTCTCTCTCTCTCTCTCTCTCTCTCAGTTACCCTTTCTTCCATCATATCCTTTTTCTCCTTGCTGGCCTGTTCGTCCCTGTCTGACCGTCCGTCCTTTTTGTTTTATGTGCGAAGGTTTGGCACAAAATGCAAGACGACGGAATCTTCGCCAAGTTCCCAAGTTGGGTTCTGCATACATTGACTTAATCCCTCCGGTGACAGGCATTAAATCTCCTGCTTCCTCTTCTTTTAGTCTCTGCTACCTAGGTTTTTCCCTTTACTCCTCTTCCTCTTCCTTCCCTTCTCTGTCTTTCTCCCCCACCCATCCCGACCTCTTTCTCTTTTTCCACACGCATACCCCTCAAACTCTTCTAACTTCTCCCATTCATTTCTTGAGGTTTTCCGAGTTCTTCCTTCACGGTCTTTGGCATTATCAGGACGATATTATTATTTCCTTTTCTCTATTCCATGCCGTATATTTTTCAGTTTTCCTTTTATTATTGTTTTCAGTTCTGCCCAATTTTTTTTTTGGCTATTCTTTGATTTCCTTTATTTTCATTTGACTATCGGTTCTACTCCATTCATACTTTTTTGTTAAATGAAGTATTTTCTTTATACACTGTACCCACTATCAGCTGACAATAATTAATCTGGATACTTATTAACAAGCAGTCTTAATCAAATAATAAAATGGAAATAAATGCGAATGCAGAATTATAACAGCACCATATATTAAATATCATACTGAAATAAAATCTTGTACGTTTACGAAACTTAAAATTGATAACAATCATCTTCCTCATACCAACGGTGAAATTCCACATCTTATGTTTTTTTTTTCTTTTATTCTTTTTCTTCTACAATCTCCACCCACGGCCATCATCCTGACTCTGTCACCTAGTTCTCTCCATCCTCCATTCCGTAATTTTCCTAATCGTATAATTTCTAACTGTATCCTGTCACAAGACACTTAATATTCTCTGTAAAGATTTATTCCCATATCAACAGAATCTTTCAGATATAGTCACACTCTCGTACCAATATCCATATCTGTATATCAATGCAGATAATAATTCCAATAATTCACTTTCGGACAGTGTTTGTTTTTGGAAAAGAAAATAGTAAACTCAAATTAACCAGGTTCTCAGTTTTTTTTTTTTTTTTTCAGTTTTCTTTTAAAACAAACTATTGAGATGGCTTTGTCTGTCCGTCCGCACTTTTTTTTTTTTTTTTTTTTTTTGTCCCCTCCATCAAATCTTAAAAAACTACTAAGGCTACAGGATTGCAAATTGTTATGTTGATCATACCACCCTCCAATCATCAAACATACCAAATTGCAGCCCTCTAGCCTGTAGTTAAAGTTTCATGGGTCGCAGCTCAGACAGCATTATAATACCGAGACCAACAAAAGCTATAGCTATTTCTTGTGGCTTGATTATACGATGTACAGAACACTCCGGCGGATTTTTCATTTTTTTTTTATTTAATTTAATTTTATTTCTTTTGCGTTTCTTTTGAAGCCAAGAAAGACGATATCAATGACTTGATATCGTCTTCAGTTAATATCTTTACAAACTCCCTTTCATTTTGACTGACTTTTTGATAGGTTTTATAAATATCTCGAGTAGGCCATTAAACGTTCTTGTGGATAACCAATATTCAAGAGGATGAAGTATAGAAGTTCAAAGCATGTTTAGGGTAAGAGCACTTATCACTTTGTATTCGTGTATGTATGTGTATTATATATATATATATATATATATATATATATATATATATATATATATATATATATATATATATATATATATATACATGTCTAGTCTATTGATATAGATATATATATATATATATATATATATATATATATATATATATATAATATATATATTATATATATATATATATACAGTCTATTGATAGATATATATATATATATATATATATATATATATATATATATATATATATATATATATCATCATAGTGTAAGTTTTGTAATGCAATTATAATTTTGGTAATATGATTAATTCACCTCAGAACCTGTGTATCATGTTATGAAATGTATGTTTTTGTGTTAAGATTCCCAAATTTAAAGATAAGATGACGTAATATGTTTTCGTCTCGGACGTGTACGCTCAACTACCCTCATTCACCCTGATACGCATATTTACGCATATAAAAGATTCATTTGCTTTTGACACGTAGTGGCGTGCATTAGAGAGTGTAGCATTGCTCTCAAATCTCTCTCTCTCTCTCTCTCTCTCTCTCTCAAAATCTCTCTCTCGCACTCGCTCGGTTGCGAGGCTGTTTCATTAACTTAACGTAACTCACATTAATTTTGTATTTGAGAAGGTCACTCAGTAAAAACAGTCTTAATGTTATGTGTTGTTTTTGGAATCTGAACATAGTATTATTTCTATTAGTTTTGTGAAGGTGCCCACGAAAGTGTAAAAGTGTGTAACAGTCCTTTAAGCTGCAGCTGTGTATACAGGTATTTTACAAATGTTTGAAGTGCACTTTGAGGTTTTATTTTACCATTGGATAAAGTTATCATTTTCAATACATTTTTCTTTTGCTTTGTTGTTTTGACATATCCATTTTTATATGCTTAATGTTTGTACTGTAAACGCTTTAATTGTTTTCATATTACGTATTGTTTTTGCATTGTCTTTATTTTGTTTAATTAGTTTGAATAATATTCTATTACGTAATTGTTTGAATCTTACACTTGCAAATTAATTTGTATTTAATTAAATTTCATTTCAAATTTAATAATTGCTTTATAATTTAATTTAATTAATTTTCTTGATAAACTCTGATTTAATTGTGCTTAATAATTAATTCAAGAATTAATTAAACTTTTGTTTTCAAGTAATAACAATTTCCCTGAGATTGTGAATTTCACTTATAAATTTTGAATTTAGAAATAAATTTTTGTATTTAAAATTTATAAGAGCATTTTATCATACCATCCACCATATATATTTTATTTGTTTAGGTAGAAATATAGAGTGATAAATTGTGACGTTTCCCACAAATAAATCAGAATCAGGGAAATACTTAGATTTGAAATTGCAGGAGTGATTACCTCCCATCTATTTTAATGAACTTGGACTGATTGTTTTCTTGACTGTTCAGTTATATAAGGGATCACTATTACCTTTAGAGTAATCAGTCGTTTAGTATTTGTGATGAAGGGTCAGGTGTCTGGCTGTAGTGAGGTAAGTAATTTTAACCAGGTACTTGAAGCAAACTGTGCCCTAAGTATTAAGGGTGTCCCAGACCCCAGGATAGAAAAGGGTCTCTTGTGCTAACAAGTACAAATAGGTAAGTGAATTGTAACCAGTACTTGGCAATTTAAATTTTTTGGGTTAACAAATATTAATGGTGTCCAGACACAGTTCTTTGGCTACTTCGTGCACCAAGTATTAATGGTGTCCAGACCCAGATACTCTAGGCCACTTCGTCACAATATACATATATACATACATACATACATACATATATAATATATATATATATATATATATATATATATATATATATATAATATATATATATATTTAAATTGCTTTTTTTTGTTGACCTATGGTTGATAAGCGGATATGATGAGTGATGACATTGTTCGAAATGATAGATTCAGCATTAGCTCCCACGGAGACAAAGCTAGCTCCGGAAATGTTGACGCATCACTTTGGGTGGCGCCACGTGGGAAGTTGCTCAAGGATCTGGTTTTGGGTAGATTTTATGGGAGTGATAATGAGTTTTATATGACGTCACGCATCTGTTCTCTTCTCTCCCCCAAACTCCACCTCTCATACAGCTAAATGGACCCCCAATTGTCACTTCTTTCCCACATCTGTGTGGTGCCGTTCAACTTTTATTTTTCCAGGCAAACTGTCAACACCCCGAGAAAGCCGGCGCCGAGATGTGACAAAACAAGAGACAAAAAAGGAAGGAGAGGAAAAAGCACTGCTGGACCGAGGCAGTTGAGGGCTATTCTCATAGCAGACTGGGACAAAAAGGTCGCTCCCAGCGGCCTTTTATGCACTGAGCAGGTCGAGATGTTTTTCTCCCTAAGCCCATAACCTGAGTCCGGCGCTACTTCAAGACGATCCAATAGTCAAAGGACAAGGTAGAGTTCGGTTTTGGAATGTGTTCTGGTGCACATTCTCTTCCTTCCTTAATTGCTGTCCGCTCTCATATTTGTGGAAAATATTTGTGACTTGTAACCAGAAGTGTTAATTTATTTTGCTATCTCGTGACAGTGATAAGTTACTTATCTTCTCTGCCTTACGAACTCCCAATTACATTAAACATGTTTAGATCGAGAATTACAGTGCATCCTTAATTTGTAGAATTAGGAGAATGCAAGAAGTTGTGTATTACATTTCCCATATTCCACAGTGCCAAGGTAGCAACCATCCATTTCAAGTCCCAGGGTGAAAGATTGAAGAGCTGCTATTACCTATTATTTTATGATTGGTGATAATTGATATATAATATATATTATATATATATATATAATATATATTATATATAATTATATAATATACATATATTATATATATATCATATATATATATATATATATATTTATATTATATTATAATATATATATATAATATATAATAAATATATATGGATGTGTAAGGTTTATCATTCACTCTAGTTACTGACACACACCACGCACACCACACACACAACACATATATATAATATATATTATATATATATATATATATATATATATATATATATATATATATACATATATTCTGATTATACCGATTCATTTATTTCTAGTCTTGTTATTGTAAAAGACTGGATATCACATTGAATGGTCAAAATTTGTGGACATTTCTTATGGACTGTGAAAGATTGGCCATTACTAAGGTTAATACGAAAAAGAAGGTCAAAATACGAAAAGAAGAAAATAAAAAACGTAACCAATTCAGTATGGAATAAATTCTGGTTATTTTAAAGATATTTGCTACAACTTTTTTCGCTGATTGAAACATATATCTCTTCATTCGGGCAATGTCAATATTTTCTCTAATCAGTAATTTTGCTCGAAAATATTTTTGTTCTGATTGTCAAGAATCCCTACTCGCCAATTCTTTCGAAGCATTTCAATATTTTTTTTTTTCATTTATTTAGGGAAGGGCTTTCTATTCTTTTGCTATCGCTTCCACAATGGTAATGGAAACTTTCGATTTTATTTCCAGAGATGAGAATATATTTTATACGAAAATGTTACGCACATTCTCTTTGGACTAGAGAGTAATAGAGGCTCTTAATCTATCCCCCACCCCCTTTTTTGTCATGTTCCATTGAATTAATGGACTAGCATATTACACGTCCGTAGAGGTCTCCGGAATGTTTATGAGACTTTTTATATCTTGGTTTTTCCTCCCAGTTGTCTGAATTTTTCGTTCTTATTCTGCACAGAAATATTCCGTGTCATTTTTAATTCATGAAAGGTTTCCTACTATATTTCTGGATTATTCCACAAGATACTTCAATTTTTGTTCGGACAAAGAAAAGATTGCATAAACCGTTTTTAATGTTTGCGATGATATTCAAAATCATGACTAGATGACAGCGTTATTTCGAAATACACTTGGTAAGGTAAAGAAATATTTCAAAATGCTTTTACTAGTATTAAGATAAATTACGAACTCGTATTTTATAGAGTAGAAATAATTTTGATCGACAGACTTAAAATTCTCTATTAAGATATATTTTCAGTAACGTTCTTTTTATCTTCTCATTTCCGATATTGTATCTCGGCCTCCCAAATATTTCAGATATATATTTGGAAAGAATTATATACACAATAAATAAACTGTTTATGTAAACACCGCAAATATCTCGGATCATTTGATATTACTACATCATATATAATAGTATATATATATACTATATATATATATATATATATATATATATATATATATATATATATATATATATATATATATATATATATACTATATATATATACTATACTTAGGAGGTACCTTGATACATCTAGTAGAAAGCTATAATTTACAATAAAAAACGTTTTCGTACACAAATCCCGGTGTATCATCAGTCTGTGAACACTTAAAGTAATTACATTATAAAAAGGAATTCACAAAATTACAAGCTAACTAAAAATTAATGGTTTAAAAAGCAAAACTTAAGTTAAAAGTAAAATTTTTTTCAAAAACACTGTAAGAAGAGAGAAAACCAAGGCACCAACCCATCCAAGGCTAAAGACGAAGTAGGAATGGCAAAACCTGACGTCCCAAACAGAGTCAGTTATGCCAAATACAAAGGTGAAGCTGTGGTGTTATTGTTTAAAGAGGAAAACTAGCCTTTTAATAAGCAATGACCCTAGAGTAGTCAGATGATCAGGGTCCTTTGATATCCAATACTGGACTTTTTGAATGGGACGTCAGGTTTTGCCATTTCTTCTTCATCTTTAACCTTGGATGGGTGGTGTCTTGGTTCTCTCTCTACTTACAGTGTTTTAAAAAATTTCCAACTTTTAACTTCCACTTTGCTATTTTAAAACCATTAATTTTTAATTAGTTTGTAATTTTGTGAA
>NC_087220.1:36909540-36921620 GCF_015104395.2 Macrobrachium nipponense | reverse complement strand
TCAAAGAACGAGCACAAAAGTAGTAACAGCAGTTGGGGAAACAGAAAACTTTGAAGTTAGTGTTGGATTACACTAGGGGTTCAGTATTTAAGCCAATATTTGATTGTGTTGGTCATGGATAATATTGAGTGAATAGAACAGGAATGAAGGTGGTGTACACTGATGATCTGGTGATTATTGCTGAAGATGAGGAGGCCCTACAGAGAAGGGTTGGAGAGTGGCAGGAGTCTTTAGAAAGGGGTTGCTTAAAGGTGAATGTGAATAAAACAGAGGTTTTGCTGAGTAGTAGGGAAGATTGAGACAGGATAGCAATACAAGAGAAAAGAGGCTCGATTACAAAACAGGCAAAAAAGTTTAAGTACTCAGGAACTTCTTTAAACCAGAGGGAGGATGTGAGACTAAAAGAAGTGACATGGGTGGGGAAGTAGAGAGATGTAGCAGAGTAGTAGTGTACAAGAAAATGCCAATCAAGCTAAACGCCAAGATCATAGCACAGTTATAAAACCAGTGTTAATGTATAGATACGAAACATCGGCTCTAAGAAGAAAAGAGAAAGTAAAGCTTGAGAGAACAGAGATGTGAATGCCGAGGTGGATTATGGGAATATCACTGCTTGAGAGGTTGGAAAATGATGAAATAAGATGAAGAGTAAAGATAACATAGGAGATAAGAGAGTCCCGAATGAGATTGATGGGCATGTGTTATGGATGGATGACGATGAGGGAGTGAACAGGGCTTAGGAGGAATCTGATTAGAGGAAGAAGATCGAGATAAAGACGAGAATTAGATGGTGAGATAAAGTGAAGGAAAATATGGAGAAGAGGTTTAGTGGAGGATGATGCCTTTGATAGAAGGCAGTGGAGAAGGAACATCTTGTAACCAACCCTTTAATGTAGGGATAACGTTGGGAAAGTATATATATATATATATGTATATATATATATATATATATATATATATATATATGTATATATATACATACACACATATATATATATATATTATATATATATATATATATAATCTATATATATATATGTGTGTGTGTGTGTGTGTGTGTGTGTGTGTGTGTGTGCGTGTGCGTGGTATGAGTCCTCATAAGGCACAAAAGAATTCCATAGAATGTTTACAGGGGTGCTATCGTGGTTATGGTTACCCAACCTCATTGCTGAGTAATATATAATAAAAATAATGATAATAAAACTAATGATGTAGTAAAATGATAGCTAAAATAATATCCTTTATTTCAGCTCAGTGCCATACCCAAGGAATATACAATATACAGACAGTAACATACACAATCTAGGTACATGAAACAATATGATAAAAAATATGAATAAACGGCACTATCAACACAATAGCTTAGATAGTATAAAAGATAATAATCATAATACTGGTAATAATAACAGTAATAATATTGGAGAGAAAAAAATTGCATTGAAGAGTTATAATAGTTCATGCACAGATTATATAACTTAAATTTCAGCCAGAGACCTTAGGTGTTTACAGTAGTCAGGTCCAGAGGGCTAGATACGAAAATTGAATGTAGAAACACTTTAACTTGATAGCATTCACAGTAATAATGAAAAAGTACAATATCAACAATAAATATATTAATAATGTCAGGTTCTGCAGATGGCACCTTGCCAATACAGAGATTAAATCCTTTAAGGAACAAAGGCCTCATTTTCCCATCTTTCCCACAATTTAGATCTTCTTTTTGCTTCACTCTTAAGAATGCTTTGTATGAGAGAATTGCTGCTGTTTCTCACTCGGGTTATCAGACTGGACATTGTTCGCCTTACAATGATTTTTGAGTTGTCCAGGTGGTTTTCTATGAACATCTGTGTGGCGGAGTGGTAGCGTGGAGTGTTTGTGAGGCGTCTCAAAATGTCATTGTGCACAACAGTGATACGTCTCATGGCCTCTCGAGTATAGTTCGTCCAGAGGGAACACCCATAAATACTGTAGCAATACGAGCGTAAGAGCAGCATTTTCACGTATCGGTGACAGAAGGCAAACCTCCTTGCAATTATGCTGCCAGTTGCACATAGTTTACGACGCCTCTGTTCAATGTCTGACATCTTTTATGAAGGTCGTCCATGATAATGTGGCCCAAATACGGAACCTCGTGCACGAATTCCAGCCGATGATTTCAGAGGAAAATTTGTGGTTCTGCAATATGCTTAAGCGATCTCGGGAGCAGCGACATGGACTGGGTCTTGGTTTCTCTGTATTGGATACCAAATTCCTCTGCATAGTGTCGATGAGTCGTTGGAGACCTTGTACTGATGGGGAAATCAGAGCCATATCGTGGGCGTAACTAAGGTTGTTTATATGTGTTTCATTGACAGTGCAACCGATTGGGAGTGAGTTCAGTTTGACATTCAAGGCATCTGTGTACGTATTAATCAGGTATGGGGAGAGCATGCCCCCCCTGTCGAAGCCCGTTTAGGGAGCCGAGGGTGTCTGATAATACGTTACCCCATTTGACACAGAATTGCTGTGTGGAGAACCAGCAATGTAAAATGCCAATTACATCTAGGGGTGTACCCCTTTTATGCAGCTTAAGGAAGAACTTCAGGTAGTTTACTCTGTCAAATGTTTTTCTCACATCCACAAAACATAGGAAAAAAGGAGAGGTTGATGATAGGTAATAGTTCAGCAATTCTTTCAGTATGTAGATGCAGGTGTCGGTTGAGTGGTTTGCTTAAAAACCGAACTGGTTGTCAGTATGTGGTTAATTATTTAAATTAAGGTGTCTGAACGACAGTTGGGTAGTTTCTCTCGCCATTACTTTTGCTATACAGTATGTCTCTCCCTATGCCTTTCTTTCTCTTTGTTGGCAGCGAATAAAATATTTTGCTGTGAATAATTTGCAGGGAGTCCTCTCTCTCTCTCTCTCTCTCTGTTACCCTTTCTTCCATCATATCCTTTTTCTCCTTGCTGGCCTGTTCGTCCCTGTCTGACCGTCCGTCCTTTTTGTTTTATGTGCGAAGGTTTGGCACAAAATGCAAGACGACGGAATCTTCGCCAAGTTCCCAAGTTGGGTTCTGCATACATTGACTTAATCCCTCCGGTGACAGGCATTAAATCTCCTGCTTCCTCTTCTTTTAGTCTCTGCTACCTAGGTTTTTCCCTTCACTCCTCTTCCTCTTCCTTCCTTTCTCTGTCTCTCTCCACCACCCATCCCGCCCTCTTTCTCTCTTTTTCCACGCGCATACCCCTCAAACTCTTCTAACTTCTCCCATTCATTTCTTGAGGTTTTCCGAGTTCTTCCTTCACGGTCTTTGGCATTATCAGGACGATATTATTATTTCCTTTCCTCTATTCTATGCCGTTTATTTTTCAGTTTTCCTTTTATTATTGTTTTCCCTTCTACCCACTTTATTGGCTGCTCTTTTATTTCCTTTATTTTCGAGTATCTGTTCTACTCCATTCCCACTTTTGGGTTAAATGAAGTATTTGCTTTATACACTGTACCCACTATCAGCTGCCAATAATTAATCTGGATACTTATTAACAAGCAAGCTCAATCAAATAATAAAATGGAAATAAATGCGAATGCAGAATTATAACAGCACCATATATTAAATATCATACTGAAATAAAATCTTGTACGTTTACGAAACTTAAAATTGATAACAATCATCTTCCTCATACTAACGGTGAAATTCCACACCTTATGTTTTATTTTCTTTCTTTATTTTTCATCTATAATCTCCACCCATGGCCATCATCCTGACTCTTGTCACCTAGTTCTCTCCATCCCTCATTCCGTAATTTTCCTAATCGTATCATTTCTAACTGTATCCTGTCACAAGACACTTAATATTCTATGTAAAGATTTATTCCCATATCAACAGAATCTTTCAGATATAGTCACACTCTCGTACCAATATTCATATCTGTATATCAATGCAGATAATAATTCCAATAATTCACTTTCCGGACAGTGTTCAGTTTTTGGAAAAAGAAAATAGTAAATTCAAATTAACCAGGTTCTCAGTTTTTTTTTTTTTTTTTTTTTTTTTTTTTTTTTAGTTTTCTTTGAAACAAACTATTGAGATGGCGTTGTCTATCCGTCCGCACTTTTTTCTGTCCACCATCAAATCTTAAAAACTACCGAGGCTACAGGGTTGCAAATTGGCATGTTGATCATCCACCCTCCAATCATCAAACATACCAAATTGCAGCCCTCTAGCCTTAGTAGCTTTGATTTTATATAAGATTAAAGTTAGTCATAATCGTGCGACTGGCAACAATATAGCCCAGGCCATCACCTGACCGTAGTTAAAGTTTCATGGGACGCAGCTCAGACAGCATTATACCGAGACCAACAAAGGCTATTGCTATTTCTTGTGGCCTTGATTATACGATGTACAGAACACTTCGGCGGATTTTTTACTTTTTTTTTTAATGTAATTAATTTAATTTTTTTTGCGTTTCTTTTGAAGCTTCTTGCTGCATGTGCCAAGAATATGATATCAATGACTTGATATTGTCTTCAGTTAATATCTTTACAAACTCCCTTTCATTTTGACTGCCTTTTTGATAGGTTTTAAAAATATCTCGAGTAGGCCATTAAACGTTCTTGTGGATAACCAATATTCAAGAGGATGAAGTATAAAGCTCAAAGCATGTTTAGGGTACGAGCACTTATCACTTTGTATTCTGTGTATGTGTGTGCGTGTATGTATGCATATATATATATATATATATATATATATATATATATATATATATATATATATATATATATATAAATAGATATATATATATATATATATATATATATATATATATATATATATATATATATATATATATATATATATATATATATATATATATATATATATATATATATATATATATATATATATATATATATATATATATATATATATATATATATATATATATATATATATATATATATTATTGAGCTTGTGCCTTGTATGATAAGGCGCCCTATGAGGTAATGTTAGACTAGCGATAATCTTACGCTAAGTCGGTTGGTATTGCACTTCCATCTTCAATGGAGTGTCTGGGGGTTTGTAGATCATTTACGAAGTCGGTATTATCTTGTTGGTTATTACGACGATGTGTTAAACTCATGGTGAGGAGGTTCTTGTAGAAAACACTAAGTATAAAAAATTATATATTCTTCTGAAGTTTACATGCTGAAGATCAGATATGATTGTACAAGTCTTCTAATAACGATAGCTTGATCGCTTCTGCCAATGATGATGGCTAATCCTATTCCTCTACATGATAAAGCTTAGGTAAAGAGGTACAGGTCTTCTAATGACGATAGCTAACTCTGTTCTGCCTGCCTACCATCTCTGTTACAAGTTATGAAGGAACAGACAGTAGTTCGAACATATGAACATACATACAAATGACATAGTTTCATACGAACACACAATCAAAATGAGACACGCTACAGATCACGTAGGCCGTTTGAATCATAGGTCGGGGTAGTTGTCTCAAGCAGGGAGCTTGGACTAATGTTTATAAACTATTGAATGACTACAGGTGACGGCATGTTATCTTAGCCTACATACTTATTGTATACGTCATCTTTAGCGTCTCTAGTCTGATCACATTCCTGCAAGCAATCTGGTTGACCTCTTTAGTTATAGACTTTTATATATATGGACTAACATTCCATATTTTTATTATGTAAACACTTCACATCAGCTCGGTCAGCTACCAAACCACTACTGAATATTACTCAAACTTGACTTGCATTCGACTTATAGGAGTGTGATACAGACACTATGTGAATATATATATATATATATATAAGTAAGAAATAAAAATTCATGGTGTACATGATTGATTCAAGTAATAAAATATAAAACAATGATATTGGTAAATAATAGTGATCACGTGATATATAATGATACAGTTTTTCACTTCATCTCAGTAAGATACATATGCTACAGAAAATACTAATGTACTCTGATAATTGCATAGAATGAAGATTAACATGATAAAAATCATATTTTAACTGATAACAATTTCCATATATGAATTGATAAAATTATTAATGTTTATGCTGATTGATTCGTTGATTTTTATGCTAACTGTTATGTATCTGATTCATTAATCAATATACTAACTCATATATAACTGCAGATATTGGTAAGATAAAAGGTAACATTGATTATAGGCTACCTGATTTGTTTATACATATGTATATGGATTCATATAATTATGATTAATATATGTGCACTTTAAATAGATTCCTATTGCGTACACGCAAAGATATATTTAGATTCTGTTATTTATAATCAATTATATATAGGATACATGATATTTATATATATAGGATACATGACCGAGGTTATACTACTTCACTTTTAACTAGCGTCGAACAAGCTTTTCGTCCATTACCACAGTTCCAGACAACCACCTATAGCTCAATGAAACGGCTATTTCACAGGGTTAAAACAGGGGCAAAGGGGTTTTGCCTGGGCGGGTCCAACATTCTATATTGCGCTCATACTTATTCTCTGCATCCTAAGCTACACGATTACGTTCGCGATGAATAGATCATCCCAGCACGAGTCCTTCGCCAGCAAAGTAGAGTTGAATATCCTTCGGGTCGTAATTGTCGGAAGTATGTCCCTTTCGTAGTCGATTCCGACAGCCACCGGGGAGCGTTCCGCATTAAAACGAGATTAACGACGAGATACGGGTGTCGGTCGAGATTAACGACGAGATACGGTGTCGGTCGAAGAAGTCCATGATGGTGCTTATTCCTTTCACATTGTAGGCGGTCGTTACTTGACTGTAGTCGTCCGCTGCGACGAACGATTTTTTGAAGTTGCGATGTGAAACTCTCGTACTGCAGGATACTGTAACCAGGTTCCATTAATCAGCCTGCAAGTGAAATTATACTTGTCACAAGGGCAAAGTAAATTCAGACGACATCCAAATACAGGGGAGGGGAGAGAGCCATTTAGACCAGACTTAACCCACATGAATTCGCTGATATTTTGGAATTCAAAGAGTCCTCTGTACAAACTTTTATATCCATGGCATTAACAATGAGTGAACCTATCCAGGTCTATGATGACTGTAAAAATATCCATAATTATAAAAAATAAACAGATATTCAATACGAATCCCAAAGAAAATTCGATATTACTGGTAGTAAGTTACTAGACAAAGAAGTGTGAAACGGAGCTATTTGTAAGATTGCCAGGCAACATAAGAGTCAAAGAGAAGATTAATCATGATTCTGTATTTCTCTATGCTAACTGAAATTAAGTTGTGATAAAATCTGATCCTATGTGCCCTAACAAAAGTTTCATATTCAATTTTCTCGCGCGTATCCTCTGAGGTTAATTTTAAAAACTTTATTAATAGGTAGGAGATGCAACGAAAAAAACCCACTATGTAACTAATTTCTAAATAAACTTTGGGTTTTCAAGAAAATGTGACATTTTCCCATGAATGTTTTACTTGAATTGTAATAGGCTAATGTTGCAAAGTAAATATTTCACATATATATCTGATACTTCTAAATGTCTATGAGGTTCAGAAAAATTAATTCATTTGTTGTTATAGAAATTCTATTTGCTTATTTTGTTATTATTTTTAAAAGAATGATTGCAACTCCTTAGCTAAAGTTGCATTGCGCACACCGATAGACACTTGTACCTAACGTCTGCCATGCCCATGAGAAGTTCGGGCTAGGCAGTCCTTTCTCCAGTCAATCTGCTTTTGCAAGCGCGAGATGAAGCCTGTGTAAGCAGATTATTGAGGTTAAAAGGAACAAATACTGATACGGCAATGATGACGTCGTCACTTGGCAGGAGATTGCTCTCAGCCAGCTAAGAGTTACGTTACTTGCTGCAATAAATACGACTTTAGGATAAATTTATTATCTTTTAATACTCGACCCACACGAAAGAATGTCTGAAAAAAAAAAACAGTACCAAAATTGAACATATATTAGTTTCATGTTGGAAATCTGCATAATTGTAATTATGTGAAATTAAATATTCCTTATTCAAACTATATGAAAAAGGTTTCCATACAAATTCATATATATTATTAGCCCTGTATAAGATTCATATAGGATTATTTCATAGATAACATTTTCACTTCTAGACTTCCTGACTTTAAAATCTCTTTTATTTTATTTTATTTATTTTATTTATTATTTTATTTATTTATTTATTTATTTAATTTTTTTTCATTGACTACGAATATAAATCACCGGGACAGACAATATGTCAGTAGATTTTGGATATTGTTTGTTTGAACTTTTAGCTTATTTGTCATTACTAAAGCGTTAAGTTAGAGTTCAAATCTTTACGCATATATATTTGGATATTTAATTATCTATGGTTACGTTTTGCTTATTGATTTTATCGTGATTCCTTTTTTATTTTTTTATAATTTGTAACCCTTCCGACTACTTACGAAGTGTATTATATTGACTCCACTTGTATCCATATTTTATTTTATTTTTTTATTTATTTATTTATATTATATATATATATTTGATAAATTAATGGTTGGCTTGAATATGTGGAAAAGTGTTCTAGCGGCGTACCGTATAAGGCTACTTGCGGCATCATTCTATAGATACAAGATATAAATGATAAAGGTATTTAAAACCGCGAGAACCGCTATAATCCAGTTCGGATCCAATATCACGAGTTGTAACTCGTAAGACATTGACACTTCCTATTTAATTATCCGTTATTCTACCAAACCGATTGACTCTGGGTGATAAAATATATTATTGGTTTTCTTAATGGAAAGGAATTCACACAACGTGTTAAGGAGATTATTATTGATTTACACCACCCGAGTCACAGATTATTATGTGTTGAATTCCATATTTACTGATTTAGCACTCATAAATATTCCTAACGCACTCAAGTGCGGTGTTTGTTTTAGTGCTATTAATTCTATATAACGTGTCAAGGAACTATTAACACTAAGAAGTGTTTATTCCCTCTGTCAGACTCGTAACTCTGTTAATAATTCTAAGTATATTCTAAGGATAGGCCCCTAATCTGACAGGTGTCTTAGTGTATCCCTTGTTTTCATGACAGTGTTTACAATTAGTTATGTGTTTTCTTTTATATCTGTAAGCATTGTAGGCCAGTAAAACAGTGATTTTGGCTTTCTGTGACATAGGAGGGAACCCTGGATGACGGAATGCAACCAGTTTATGACGATTGGTATGAGAGAGATTGATTACTACTACCTGGTCGTTAGTCCTCTGCTGTGTTCTTCGGGTTTTCCTCGTCACAGACCTACATAGAACATTATATTTGATTATTATTCTGATACACATACTATAAATATACTTTTGCTTTAGGGTTTTCTGCTCGAAGTGTTTATTTGTTTTTGCCTAGCCACTGACCCTGTTTCCGTTTCGAAGTGTTTATTGTTTGGTGTTTATTGTTTTGCTTATCGCTGTTGACACTTGCTTTGTTCAGTTTGTAACAGTTCTGCGCTCCGACCCAGATATTCAATGCTCGCGATCTCTTGGGTTAAGGAATTTTTCTTGTTTAGATACGGTTTTAACAATAGCACGGATGTTTCTATATCTTTTAGTCCAATTAATGGTCTTTTTCGCGTATGGTGCGGGATTGCGGGATAATGCGTCAGCTATGATATTTGCTTTCCCAGGTAGATATCTTATCTTGCTCCAATAACCTGAATGATCATTTGTCACCGAGTTCCTTTTGGACTGTGATTAAAGCCTTTGAAAAACTCGGTAAAGGACTCATGTTCAGTAAGGACTTTATCAGGATAGCCATAGATTATGAACTTAAAATGTACTAGTGTTAAACAGATACCTAGCCCTTCCTTGCCTATTACTGCATATTTACTTTCAGAGGGCTTTAGTTTACGTGAAAAAAATAAAAAGCTATAGGGAAGAACTGTTTATCATATTACTGAAGTAGTATCCTCTTACCCCTTGGTCTGAGGCGTCTGTTGCAATAAAAAAAATTCCTTATTTAAATCAGGGATTTTTAGTTAGGTAAGCTGCATTTTCCGCTTTTAAGATATCGAACGCCTGTTGATGCTTTTCAGACCATAATAAATCTACGCTCTTCTTCGTAAGATCTGTTAAAGGAGCTGTCAGATTGAAGAGTTACATATTTACATACGATTGTAATACCCACTACAGCGCAAAAGTGCTGTATCCCCTTTACGTTAATAGGTACCGGAAGTTATGAATAGCCGACACCTTACCATGGACTACTTTAAGACCTTGACAAGACACATAAAACCTAGATAACATGTTCGGTTTAAAAACTCACATTTAGATATTTTACTCTGAGATTATTTGTCTTTGTCTCTGTAGCACTAGCTCTACTTTATGTGAATGTACTTCTAAGGTATTAGAAAAGATTACAAGATCAACCATATAAGCATGTAGGGTATCCCTAAAAGTCTCCAACACTATATTGTAATTGGGGTGCAACGTAAGCCGGAGGCATACGTAAAAAATTGATAATGTCCCCTGAGTGTGTTGAAAACGGTGTATGAGGTACAATCACTTAGGTAATGGTATCTGGTAAAAGCTTTTAAAGTAAGTCCAAGCTGGTGAAAAATTTTTTCTAACCTAACAGAGATAAGATGTCGTCGCTACATGGCACTGGAAAACTATCGGGAGTCGTTTCCTTGTTTAAGCGACAGAAATCTACGCAGATACGCCAAGTCCGATCTTTTATGGCATGACGTTTTGAGGGAAAATTATATGGGCTATTTGATTTCCTAATGGCTCCTATTACTAACATATTTCAACTTCGTCATTTATCTCTATTTTGAAATTGCAGTGAGAGTCTATACGAAGGTACGTATATAGCTTTATGTTTGTCCTTAGACCGATTTTGTGTTAAATTACATCCGTTTTACCAGAGATCACTCGCTAGTGGGAGAAACTTCCTGGTATTCAGGTAAAAGATAAAAAAAAAAAAATTCTGCTGAATCACCTCTGCTTGAATGACTTTACTGATATTACTTTAGATAGATTATCAGAGAGATTCATCCACGACTGGTTGGGCGGGATTAAAAGTTAGCAACAATAAAAGAAATGCGATATTTATATGTATAGGTTTTTGTGGATTACTATATTAACTTGTTTGCAGCGAGTCAACCGTGTCTAGGGCTTTGTTCGCGGTGAAATCGTTATATTTCAGAGTGTCGGAAGGATTAAAATTTCATTTCCCAGCAAAGTCGTTTTTACACGCACTAAGACATTCGAGGGTGCATGCTTCTCGAGATTTTTGCGTGCAAAGTGCGACTGCGGTTGTGGGAGAATTCTGTTGGGTCATTTGAACAATGTTACGATTTTATGAGACAAATGTATAGTTCCTTTATATAAGTTATTATTTGATTAACTGTCTCATTTTTGTTCAAACGGATTTTAATATGTTTGAAGGTTTATAGGATTTCCCTTTGATAAACACGCCTTATTTGCAGGATGTAAGTTAATATTTTGTATAACCCTAGATGAATCTTACAATTACACTAGATACAGATCAATGTTTTTATAACTATGAGGTATCTGTAAACGCTCGCTTATCCGGACTTCTCATTAGGGAAGTTCGAACACAGACGGTGAGTCCGTAAATACAGGATATTACGTGTACTAAAGGAATAAACAAGATATTCTAATTTTTACGCGCGTACAGTCGGGCTTTATCCACCACTACTTATAATACTTACGTATTAAAAAAAAACGAAAACCTGCTCTGATTACTTTATACGGTTGTGTGTTTCATAGGAAAAATCCTTTTTAATTCAAAAAGATATCGGTATGTATGAACCAACATCGCTTTTCCCCACTCTGCTAGAGTCGCTTATTGTATGGAATTTGCTATGCTTGGAACACTTCGTCAGTTTTTGACTGACCTTGACCGCTTGAAACTAGGTGCACCAGTCACCGAGTTTGCTTGTTTGATTCTGAACGGGTCTAACTGTTTTTTCTATTTTTTTTTTTTTGTAATAATTAAGATCCTTCTCTTTATTACCATCGGCAACGTATTGTGTGTTTTTAGCATTATGTTGCTGGTTACGTATAAAGCAAT